>NC_056748.1:785840796-786064119 GCF_019279795.1 Protopterus annectens | reverse complement strand
CGAATTGCAATTTTAAAAGGGTACCAATAGTAATTAACCTCTTGATATGTATCTGTTTATTGATTATATCTGAACAGACAATATCACAATGTCATATACAATATCAATATAAACTTGACAATTTACCTACAAAAACAAACTAATAAACTAAAAAGAAGAAAAAAAAATAGAAAAGACAATAAATGATAACCAAAGTCACATGCCTGAACTGAAAGGGAGATGGTAGAAAGAAGAAGAACATTACGTATAAAGCATGATCAAGTTAAGTATCAATGTTAAGTTGTCAACCTCGCCTTCATTCTTGCTGGATGGGTTCGGAGCCGATCCTCGGCTCCGACTCAGCCACTTACTAAAGCTCGAGAGCTTATTTTACCGGCTCGAGGCAACCCTATATCCCATGATGCTAGGCGATAACTCCCCAGATCTCGTTTGCCGCTTTCACTTGCGAGGTGCGTTTTTTTACCGGCTCCTGGTAAGTCTTTATATATATAGCGTTCAGTCACCCTTTTGAGTTAATTTTTCACCCAGTTGTCTTTTTTTCAATAGTTAGCAACTACCTTTAACTCTATTACTGTTTTATACCTTCCCTTTTTATCCCTTATATCCCACCCCCTCCACTCTTAGGTTAGGCCTTAAGCCTGCCCCTTTCCTAAATTTTCTTAGGGATCCTGTGGAGTGTTTGGGTGTGTCAGTATCCCTATTAACATTTTTATTGTTATTTTATAGTTTTTTGAGAGTGTGGGTGTGTGTTTCTCTCTTACCTTTGTGAACCCTCGACACTGTTATGTCGAAGGAATCAAAGGAAACTAAGGTCTCAGGCTTTAAGAAGTGTGACTCGTGCTGTCAGAAAATGTCTCTGACAGACGGTCACACTTCTTGTGTTTACTGCCTGGGACCCCTGCACCTGCAGGACTCTTGTTCTCTATGTCATGCATTCAGTCCAAGAGTCCTGCAGGAGTGCAGGAACAAACTTATACTGAGGGGCTTGTTAAAGCCCGAGGGCTCCCCGACTAAGTCTGCATCGGGGAGGCCCTCAAAACCAGCAAAACCGTTGGCTCCAAGTACTAAGCCTTTGGCTGCTGGCTCCTTGTCTGTGCCTAGATTGGCTCCGGCTGGAGCCGATCCCTTTGAGTCACAGGTTCCGGTCTCGGCACCACTCGGTGCCGATACCTCTGAGCCCATGCTTTCACTGTCGGCTCCGGCTGGAACCGACGTGTCCTCAGCTCCGTTGGCTCCATCTAAGAAGAGGTCAAGATCCCCTTCATTGGAGTCCATCCATTCAGCTCCGAGATCTCCACTGCTCTCGGAGTGGAGCCATCGGAGCCGATCTTCTCGGTCATCCAGACTTTCAGATCACGACCATGACAGAGTGGTAAGTAGGCTGTTAAAGTCTCAGGCATTGGCCCAGATGATCTCTAGCCCGTCTCATCAGATGGTAGCTATTACAACTACACCTAATTTTCCTCCTTCGACTCTCCCTCAGAGTTCGGAGCCGGAGCTCCTCGGAGCCGTGACTGTTGTGGCGTCGGAGCCGATACCTCCCCCTTCAGCTCCTTCATCTTCCACTCCAATCTCCTCCTTGATACCTTCATTGGATGGATCCGGGCGCCTGATTTCTCTCGTCGGCTCCGAGGGGGCGAGTGGCATCGGACCATTGTCCGACCCCATTCTCCCTCTCGGAGCGTCGGTGCTGGTGAGCTCGGCCCCGACATTGGCCTCGGAGCCTTCCCTGTCGGTGCGGCCTGGGGTTCCTACCTCTTCGGAGCGGGGGCCCTCCGGCCTTTCTGATTGGGGAGCCTTAGAGGTGATGAGGAGCGTACTAGCCCCAGGGCATAGTCAACGATCAGCTCCGTCAGCTCCTCCCACTACAGTGCCTGCTGATGTCTCTTCCCACTCTCTTGCTCCCGGACCCAGAGATCCAACGCCTCAGGTTTCCCCACTGGGAATTTCTTCCTCTTCCGAGGCTTCTCCTGACCTGTCAGCGGATCCTCCACATAAGAGGACATGTAAGAGGAAGCATGTGGACTCCCCTGAGTCCATTACATCTGACACCGACTTGGATGAGTCGGAGGGATCCCCAAAATCCCCCTCTGAGGATGTCTCTTTCTCAGACATCCTAGAAATCCTAAAGCAGAGGGGGAACTGGTCTTCCCGGACGAGTCGGTGTACCTGGAGGCGTTTGGTTCTCGACCCTCCACCTCCTGGGTGTCTCCGCCTTTCGACCCCCTTATGGATGTAGTGGCTCGGAAGGCGTGGTCGGCCCCGGATTCGGTGGAACCCACCCCTCGGAGGCCATCTAAATTCATCACAGCACCAGTTGACAAGCAATTCCTAACAAAAGGTGTACCAGCGGATGCCATGGTGGTGGCTGCAGCCACCAAGAAGAAACTAGCTGATCCTTCAGTACCTATCCATCCTCCTAATAAGGATTCTAGGACCATGGATAGGTACGGTAAGCGGATGTTTTCTTCAGCGACCTTTGCCATGCGGTCGCTGAATTACTTGTGTCACTTCACCAGCCTTCAGAGAGATATTCTCAAAGAGTTGGGAGAAGTCTTACAGGATCCATCAGCTGCTGGGTCCCAGGATAAAATAAACTCACAGCTTGGAACCCTGAACTCGATTGTTAACTCCTCCATGCATCTAATTTCATATGCAGCAGATGGAGCGAGTAGGGTCGCGGGCACAGGAGTGGCCTTAAGGTGTCACGCCTGGATGCAGCTGTGTAATTTCGTGGACCCTTTCAAGGTGTCCTTCACAAATTCCCCTTCTGATGGTTTGGCTTTGTTCGGACCTCAAGTGAAAGACACCTTGACCAGATGCGAACAAGATGGCAAGACTCTTTCTGCCGTAGGAGTCCATTTCTCCACCCCTTCAAGACCATACCCTAAGGGTCAGAAGGGTGGGAAAATGTGGTTCCGCAAATCTCAAGGAGTCACGCCTGACGCAAGAGTTCAGTTTACCCCCAGAGGCAGAGGGGGTAACAACAACAGACGCCGCCCTAGGGGCAGAGGGGGTCCGCAGAACCAGGGTAGCAGGGAGCCTCTCTCTGACAAACCCTTCCAGCATCCCTGAGATGTTGCCCGATTGTCCACCTTCAGAGGCAGTCGGGGAAAGATTGTCACTGTACCCAATAGCCTGGCTTTCCCTTACTCAAGACAAATGGGTACAGTCGATCATATCCGAGGGTTACAAAATTCCCTTTATCCAAACCCCAATTCAGCAAAAGGGAACCCTTCCAGACGTTCCACCCGGTCTAAGGGAACTAGCAGTATCAGAAATATCAAAACTGCTAGCAAAAAGAGCCATCCAGCCAGTCCCAGCAGACCAACTAGGATCCAGAATCTACTCAAGGTTCTTTTTGGTACCGAAAAAGACGGGACTGGAGACCAATATTAGATCTCAGCAAACTAAACAAGTTTGTAAAGAGAACAAGATTCTGGATGGTCACGCTACAGTCCATTCTGCCCTTTCTGGGCAAGGACAATTGGATGTGCTCCGTCGACCTTCAGGATGCGTACTATCACATCAAAATTCACAGGCGCTCCAGAAGGTTTCTCCGCTTTCGGCTGGGGGCCAGTCACTACCAGTTCAGAGCCCTGCCCTTTGGTCTCACTACAGCCCCCAGAGTGTTCATCAAATGTATGGCAGCGGTTACGGCTCACCTGAGACGGCAAGGATTCCAGGTGTTTCCATATCTAGACGACTGGCTCCTCACTGCCACCACCAGGCATCAACTTCTCCAAGCCAGAGCTTACACCATTCACATTTGCAGAGGGCTAGGAATCTCTATAAATTTCGAAAAGTCTGCCTTGTCGCCTTGTCAGTCTATTACCTTTATAGGCGCCAACTTGAACACCGTACAACTTTCAGCAAAGTTAACAGATCAAAGGGTCTTAGATATTCAAAACCATGTCCATGTTCTTCTTCAGAGTGACAAAATTCAGGCCAGGTATGTCCTGAAAGTATTGGGTCTTATGGCGGCCGCCATAACACTTCTTCCCCTTGCACGTTTTTACATGCGTCTTCTACAGTGGATGCTTTTCGCCCAATGGTCTTTTCAGCAACTCCCCATGCACCACAAGATCATGATAACTCCAACTTGCAAAAGTCATCTGTCCTGGTGGATATTGTCCCCTCAAGTCTATCAAGGCAGACCCTTTGTTCCTCCTCCCCCAGTCGCCACAGTGACATCGGATGCCTCCCTGATCGGGTGGGGGGGCATTTTCAGGGAACGCCACCTGCACATAAATGTCCTAGAGATGAGAGCAGTGCTTTTAACATTGCAAGCCCTCCACGACTCTCTTCCCCTATGAACTATTGCAATCCAAACGGACAATATGTCCGTAGTGTGGTATATCAACAAGCAAGGCGGAACCAAGTCCTATCCCCTGTGTCGAGAGGCACTCAGACTTTGGCAATGGGCGATCTCCTTTCAGTGGTTTCTGATAGCAACGCATATCCCCGGGAAGTCCAACATCATAGCGGACAGGTTGAGCAGAGCTATACTCATGCCACACGAGTGGTCTCTCAAACAATCGGAAGTGGAAGAGATTTTTCAGAAGTGGGGCCTTCCTTGCTGCGATCTTTTTGCTACACCCCAAAACAGCAAATGCCCCGACTTCTTCACCATCTTCCCCCTTCCAGGCCATCCCCTCAGAGGCGTTCTAGTCCAAGATTGGCCCCGGGGACTTCTCTATGCCTTTCCACCCTTTCCTCTAATCCCACAAGTAATTCAGAAAGCAACCGCTTGCTCAGAGGTGACTTTTGCCTAACATACAAGGCCATGTCAAACCCAGATTTGATGAATATGCTTCACCTCAAAAAATCTAGATCCGTCAGAGCCACAAGGGCGGGAGACTTAAACCTCGACACGGCTATTAATAGGACGTGGTGGAGGGATAGATTCATCACCCAAAGACTCCCTATGCTGTGGAATAAAATCCCGGTATATGTGAGGCAGAGCACCTCGCTGGCCTTGTTCAAGAGAAATCTTGACCAATGGATGGGAGATCGCAGATATACCCCAGGGATTACCTCAGTGTCACTGCTCAACAGAGGCACAGCAAAATAATGAGTATAGTTCCCCATACTAAAGGGGTGGCGTAAGCCACAAAACTATGGGCTAGGCTTGTAAATGCCCTCGGGCAGATAGCCTAGTATGAACCTATGAACCTATGAACTGCCTTGAGAGCCAAGTTGATTCTCATTGCCCCTTATTGGCCTTGACAGATATGGTTTCCGTTCCTACATCATTATCTTTTGGTACAGCCTTGGCATCTGGACCCAGCTCCAGATCTGTTGACCCATCAGTCGGGGCAGCTGCACCAATCCCTACATTCTCTCAACCTCACTGCTTGGTTGCTCCACTTTCGTCCTTAGCCAGGCTTCCTATGATTTCTAATCACGTCCGGGATATCATAGTAGCTTCCCTTAAATCTTCCACCAGAAGGATTTACACTAGTAAATGGAAACGTTTCTCCTTCTGGGCAAAGGCAAGGAATATAGATCCCTTTACTGCCCCAATTCATTCGGTCTTAGACTTCCTAGCCAAAATTTTTTATTCAGGGTCTTCTGCCTCTACAGTAAAGGTTCAGTTGGCAGCCATATCGAATTTTCATACAGGCTTATCGGACCACAACATCATGTCCAATAAGCTTTGCAAAGCTTTCCTTAAAGGTATATATTTACTTAAGCCTCCGATCAAAGACCCTCCACCTCAGTGGGATCTTAATTTAGTCTTAACATCCTTGATTCTCCCCCCCTTTGAACCTGCGGTCTCCTGTTCATTGAAATTTCTTTCCTGGAAGACACTCTTCTTAGTCGCCATTACTTCTGCTAGGAGAGTATCTGAGCTTCACGCCCTCTGCATTCGTCCTCCCTACTTAATCTTCCATAAAGACAGAGTTTCTCTAAGGACTAATCCATCCTTCTTACCCAAGGTGGCTTCGCAGACAAATTTAAATCAATCAATTGATCTCCCAGTTTTTTTCCCAAGCTATACTAATAGAGCGGAGCAAAAGCTACATTATCTAGATGTTCACCGCCAGCTCCGATACTATTTGGATAGAACCAAACAAATAAGGAAGTCTGATCAACTGTTTTTATCATACGCAGAAAATAAGAAAGGCCTTCCTGTTTCCAAGGTAACCCTATCTAGGTGGCTGTCTTCTGTGATTACATCTATTTATCAACTCAGAGGCAGGGAATTAACTTCTAAGCCAAAAGCCCATTCAACTAGAGCACTAGCTACATCTACAGCTTTTCAAGCTAGACTACCAATAGACACTATCTGTGCGGCAGCCACATGGGCCTCTCCTCATACCTTTGTTTCGCATTACAAATTGGACATGGCCTCCAGGGACAGAGCAACATATGGTTCCACCATTCTTAAGAGTCTGTTCCAATGAGCCACCCAGGATGAGGGTGCTAGGGACGTGGTCCCATCCAGCAAGAATGAAGGCGAGATTGACAACTTAACACTGAGAAGTTATGTACCTACCATAACGTTCCATGTTAGTTGTCTTCTCTCGCCTTCTTTCTTGCGTCCCACCCACCATCCCCCTAGCCTGGACAGACCGAGAATATCTTCCCTTCCTTGAAGGGTCCTTTTATTCCCTTGTTCACCATCTAGGTGTCCTAGGATATATATAGTGTAGATAATTATCTTTGGGGGTTTTTATCCCTCTTCCTCCTCCTTCCAGTTGGAGGATTTTGTTTTATTGGCCTATGCTAGCTTTTTCAGCTTCCAAACGAGATCTGGGGAGTTATCGCCTAGCATCATGGGATATAGGGTTGCCTCAAGCCGGTAAAATAAGCTCTCGAGCTTTAGTAAGTGGCCGAGTCGGAGCCGAGGATCGGCTCCGAACCCATCCAGCAAGAAAGAAGGCGAGAGAAGACAACTATCATGGAGCATTATGGTAGGTACATAACTTCTCATTTTCTAAGTTAGCAATACAATTTATCAAAAAACTTCAATCAATGGACACATCAGGTCAGTAAGTGAAAATTAGAGAGAGGATTGAATTTCAGAACGCACAATATACAATGTTTAGTCACTATATCCCCTACTAATAGTGATTTTTGACTCAACACTGTAATTCTCGGCAACAAAGTAATAATGCTGGACTAAAGTGTATTAACAGTGTTCATCCTTTACCACCATGTATAAATCTGAACACATTGCCATCAACAGTGAAAAGCTTCAGAAGCTACATGACCACAGTGTCAAAAAGTATTTCCAGTTTGTTTTGTTTAAAAAAGTTGGTTAGGTATATATGTAAATGGGTTCCATTCAGATGCTCAAATTCTGAAGTGTTTGACCTCTTGAATTATTAGCTACAGTGTTAAAAATGAACTTTTTATGTGCACAAGATCATGGTGCAGTGGACATTAGGGAATATACTCTTTCTCCATATATATAGTGTGTCCTGACATTTCAAATTGTTACCAGCTTTTGTCTTATTATTATTCTCACAGTTGGTCTTCTCTTCTTTTTAAATTTTTAAAAGCAATTTTACTTACAGTTTATTGCTGCTTTCCTTTTTTTGCCTGCTTGCACTGCTGCGTATGATTTATTTACTGCATTTTCTGCTACCACAAAACTAGACATCCTCTCAGTTTGTTAATGCTTTCTTCTTTAACTTTCTGTCTCTGGTGCATATATTTTAACTGTTGCATTCTCTGCTGCCACATTACCTGATTCCTTTTCAGCATTACCATCGTCAGCACTTCCGAAAAACTTAATCTGCCACCTCACCCTAAGAAACAGCTGAACTGTCACTTGGATCATCCTGCTCAATTATATTTAACAGAACAGCATCTGCAAGCCCCCCTGACAACAGTTCTGTTAGCTGCACCACTTCAACAGGCTCACTTACTTCCTTCTCCATGGAAACAGCCAAATGCTGCTCATTTGTAACATCCACCACACAGGAATCTTGGATTAAATTTTGAAGCTCCATATCAAACAAATTTTTCTCCAAATTCTCACATTCCACCTCCAAACTCTCCTTAGCTTTCCTCTCCTCCTCCATGCTGCTGTTTCCTTTAGCTCCCTTCCTTGCTGCTATAGGAGCCTTCTGGCACCATCTAGTAACTCCAGAGAGCAGTGTAAGTTCCAGATGCCCTGGCCAAATTTCTTCTAGTAGTAGTAGTACAAATATTATCTTAGGTTCCCCCTTGAAAAGATATCACTAGCATAGTGGGAGTAACCCAGTCAACAAAAAATAAAGAAATAAAGAAATATAAACACTGTGTTGATTAAATCAAAGTGTTTGTCAAAAAGTAAGAAAGAAAACTCAGATTTTTAGAGTAAAGGTGAACATGATGAAGAAGGCAAAATAACAAGGATTGAAGTAATAGATTAGCTTGAGCCATCCTTGTATGAGATCAAAAGATAAACTGACCAAAAATGTTAAGTCTTTGAGTCCTCTCACTGATCTGTTATTAACTAATTTAGCTATAATATGATACTGTTAATTTAAAACAGAGATGGGATTATAATTTTTCAAATTGCATTCTGCCTGCCCTCCTTATGTGACAATATAACCCAGACATGAGGAATTTCCCATTCTGGTAATGTAAACAAATATATACAATGTATAAAATTTAAGGTGAGAGCTGGTGAAACTCCACTGGAAGAGTAGCAGGGCTGTTGCTTTTCCTTGCTTCATTTCTTTAATAAAAAGTACGCATTTCAAGTAAAGAGAATACAGAACATTCTAGTTTTGATGTTTTTCTAAATATTTATAATGAAGGCAACAGATCATAATACCACATTTTTGGCAGGATAGTATGTATTACAGCAACTCTTACAATAATATATCAACAAATTATCCTTGCTAATGTTACCAGCATATGTGGGCCTAACAGTGCTGGAATATGATTACTTGTGTAAGATTCTCTACAGTGTAATATTCTGCAGGTTTCAAACTGACTATGTCTAGTGGGTATATCTTGTACTATTTTACTGGCTGTTACTCTACATCTGCATCACTGTACTGATTACTGCTTATGTGTGCTGATTTGGATTCTGATATTATTCTCCTATGATGTATTATTGCTGTCCTATATAGTACTCAGTTGTCTGCATACTAAACATCTGCCCCTGCTGGACCACACTTTGTCCTAGATGTCATACACAAAACACTGATCAATAAATTAGTACAACTAGGTATTGATATACTCTGGATAAGATGGATAGCTGCATGGCTTACAAATAGGACATGGCAAGTATCATACACCAACTGGACAGGTTACAGTCAGGGTTTCCCACAGGACTCTGTCCTAGGCCCTTACTTGTTTAGATTGTATCTTTCAGACTTAACTTTTTCATCTGAGGTGTTCTACAGTCTATATGCAGACGACCTGAAATTGGGTAAATCGATTACATGTGTTACAGATAAGGCATGTCTGCAAAATAACTTGACTAAATTGACCATTTGGGCACAGGATAATAATATGCTGTTAAATATAAATACATCAAAAACTAAGCATATGAGATTTGGGAGACATAAATTGAAAGGTGAATATTTAATACAGCGCATAGTGATTGAAACTGTGGACTCATTTAAAGACCTGGGTATATGGGTAGATTCAGCTATGAGTTTTTTTAATCATATCAACAAATTGGTTAATGATAGTTATAGGACTATAGGTTGCATAAAAAGATTCATAAAGTCTAGGAAATCAAAAATGATCAAGTCATTGTTTATTAGTTACATTAGACCCAGACTTGACTATGGAATAACAATATGGAAACCCTGTAGGTAAACAAGTATGAGTAAACTGGAAAAGTACAGCAGAAATATACCAAGGGCATCCATGGATGTGAAAATTTAAGTTAGTATGAAAGACTAAAATATCAGAACTTGTACAGTGTCTCTTATTGATATCTAAAAGATCTTATTCAGGTATATAGGATATTTAGTGACAACTACATCTGGAAATGTTTGGGGTTATCAAAAAGTAATAGACAATCATCAGACAACTTATGTAGAAGATTCTATAGGAATGAGAAGTGTACTAATTGCTTCTCTGACAGAGTAGCTGATGCATGAAACTGACTACCAAATTACATTAAAGGAAGTACTAGTTCAGATATTTTTAAGAACAGTCTGGACACTTGCTATGGGAACAAGTGTTCTGGTATATTGGCAAGCTAGAAGGGCATTAATGCCCGTGCTTGAAATATTTGTATGTATGTATGTATGTATGTATGTCATCTTTTGTCAGCTTGCTAGCACATGATAGCTAGAAGCAATGCAGCAACTGCTTCCTGCTCACTGACGCCAGCACTTTGATTCCTGATACAGAATCCACTTGTGAGAGTGATACATACCTAAACAAATTGCAGGTTACCAACTCATTCACCATGTTTACTAGCAAGCAGCCTACTCCAATACCCCCTGCAATTGGAAAAAAAGCATTAAACCCACATATTCTGAGGTACTAAAACTCTTTTCCTACACCCCCTATGCAATGTAACAATAGTTCCATCCAGACTCAAAATAAGAGTCAACACATTTACATGCCTATGTCCTTAAGGCTACCAGGGCATACTGCAAAGCCCTAATCATAGGTGACCCTATAGTCAGGTAAATAGACATTCCACTCACCAGACTGAGCAAGGCTAAAATGATAGCTGATTCTCATGTGTTAGAATTTGTGCTGCCAGTGGGACCCTTAGATCCTTTATCCCAATTACACATGTAACTAGGTGTTTGCCCACATGGGACTGAATGATCTTGGATACTCTACCCTGTGGAAGATGCAAAGAGACATGTTTAAGAACTAAACGTATGTGACTGAGGCTGGGAAACAGCTAGTCTTGAGCAATGTCTTGCCATAACCATGAATGATGCAACACTGTAAGCAGAAAATAATTTGCTTTAACAATTGGCTAACTAATTTGTGCCTTTCAAGCTGTATCTAATGTGTTTGTGTGTGTGTGTGTGTGTGTGTGTGTGTGTGTGTGTGTGTGTGTGTGTGTGTGTGTGTGTGTGTGTGTGTGTGTGTGTGTGTGTGTGTGTGTGTGTGTGTGTGTGTGTGTGTGAGAGAGAGAGAGAGAGAGAGAGAGAGAGAGACAGCTTGGGAGGAGATGATCAACAGCCTTAAGTGTTTTGTTCAGGGTGGCCTACACCTATAACCACAGGACTTCTGCATATTGACAAATACATTCCACTCTCATAGTGCCTTTTTAGGCATACTCAGTTTCCTAGCCTTTCAAACTTAAAAAATTCTAATCAAGCCTACATCACTCTGGCGCCGCTCAGTGTTAGATGTTTTAACAAGAAACAGACCATTCTTGAAGTCTTCCTGATCCTTGAGCTTATACACATCTAAACTCTGCTATAATGTACTGCAAAGCCTCTATCTTTACCTCAAATTTGTGCCTATCATTTGTTCAGTTCCCCGTTGAGGAAAGGAGTGTTTCTGGAAGGGGTAAATTGATATTATCCAAAACCCTATCACCTCATGGCTGATTTAGCAAGATCATGCCCTTGAGCTCCTGTTAATAAACAGGTCCAATTACTACAGTAATGCAAATGACAGAATCCCCTTCTATGACTCCCACTACCCAAGACACCTTTCTGAACAAATTACATTTCTTAAGTATGCAACCTAACACAATCATCTTCTTGATCTTTGTGATGATGTGAGGTATTGTCAGCTATGCCAGCGGAGTTAGGGTGGTGGATGTGTGGCATTTGCCGGCATGGCTAGCTGGAGTTTTGTTGAAAGTTGTATGTCATTTGTGTGTTGGGCTGATTTGTGTAGATGCTTGTATTGAAAGTGTGTTTGTGGAGATGCTTGTGTAGGGGAGTGTACCAGCAGTGAGTCCTGCTGGACAGAGAGGGAGGTGTACCTATGTGTCAGACTGTATGGTAGCTATTGGAATGAATGCGTTGTGGCAGGGGATGCTGGAAGCGAGGAGGTGATCTCAGTCCAGCTAACTTTGAAAGATAGTTTGGAATTGAATTGCTTGGTGTGGGCCATGGAAACTGTGTCTCGCAGGTCTCAGTGCAGCTAAAGATGAAAGGTCTGTACCAGGAAGCCTTTGGTTTTATCCTTGAAGGTGGACTGGTTGCTGCTCTGGAGGGGTGGAGGTTTGGGGTTGTTTTGTGGCTTCCAGAGGATAAGGCAAATTTTGACAAGGCTCTATGTGTGTTTACTATTGTTGTGTGTGTGCTGGATTCTGGTTCAGTTGTTGGGGAATGGGGGGTGGGAGCCAAGTCAGGTGGCCAAGTGTGTGTGGTGTCATTCTGTGGTCTGGAACTAGAGTGATGATTTGATGCCAGATTTGACAGAAGTCTCGGAGCAGTTTGTTTTTGTGGCCTAGAGGGGAGGGATCTCTCACCCATATCATCTTGCCTTGCTTTGGTGGGTAGCCGGGAGTGGTGGTTCTTTGGATCAGTCAGGAGGGTGTAGTGGGATTGGTTGGGGGTTGTTTTTCTGTGTTTGTGTGAATCTATTCATCTGTCTTATTTTGGTATTTCCTGTGATTGAATCTCTGGTGTTTATTGTAAATAGATATTTACTATTTTCATGTTCTTTTATTTTTCAGTATATTTAAACTTTTCATTGTGGCTGGTCTTTTAGAGTATATTTTAACTTTTGAGAATGCTCATATATATTTGGTGACACTGTGGCCACTCCTGAAAGGCTTGCTGTTTGGTTAACATTACTATTTGTATATTTGTATTATTATTAATTTTACGCAGTATATTTGGATACCCTTATAACAGCCTTAGAGTAGCTGGCTTTGGAGTGTCTGATGGCAGTAACTACCTTATAGTCTGGGCAAAGGGTAGCAGAGCAAGTAAATCTGTGCCAGCCTTTCCCAGGTGTGTGTGTGTGTGTGTGTGTGTGTGTGTGTGTGTGTGTGTGTGTGTGTGTGCGTATGTGTGTGTGTGTGTGTGTGTATGTGTGTGTGTGTGTGTGTGTGTGTGTGTGTGTGTGTGTGTGTGCAAATCAAATCTCAAAGAGTGTGTGCATCAGCTGTTTAGAGCAAGGACACAGATCACTGGTTTCACAGAGAGGGTGAAGAAGGACTTGGCTTGGACACTCTGTTGAGGACTCACCTCTGCAGCTGTACTACTGGGGAGTCTTATTGGTAGAGTGGACTGAGAAAGAGAGGGAGAGAGAGAGAGAGACAAACCCACCCCACAGACTGAGTGTGTTCCCTCTGTGCTCTTAAGGGAAATTGTGCTTGGTGCAGAGAGCTGCATCTGGAAATACTGTGTGTATCTATTTTTGTTCCAAGTGAACATCCCTCACTGGTGTCAGTGACGAGGATTCAGGCTCCTTGATTACTGGCCCAGAGGAGGGGGCATCACAGTTTCAACTATCTGTCCATCAAATGTCAAATATACACTACAAATAATAAATATGCACAGTGGCCATTGCTTTTATAATACCAACTCCTCTGACCAGCTATCATTCTTTCCTACCAAGTGAAGTAACCTGTTTGACATTGTCCTGCTCCACAGCTAAAGTTTCCACCTCTGTGATCAAATATGATCACCACAGTGTCACATTTTTCATTAAAAAAACAAACATAAGACTGCATCAAACCCCAGCTTTATTCAGAGATTACTCCAAAGCAATCAACTAGCACTTTTGAACAGTCAGAGGAAATTTAAAAGCTCCACATCCCTGGGGAATCTATAACAAAAGAAGCTTTATATGCCACTGACTTTTAGTCCTGTCTTGATTCCTGCATTGTAGCATCAGTCTCCATCCTTCACAAAATATGATGACAAACTTAGGAGCAAAAAGGTCCATAAAAAATCATCTGTAAATTCAAAACTTGCAAAGCCAGATGTGAAATCAATATTGTCACACATTCCAAAATATAAATGTAAAGTCTTCATTAACTATGTTAGGAAGGTCATAAGTAACACTAAACAATGGAAACAGCAGAGCTTAAATGGTGTAACCTATTCTTACCCTGAGGTCACCTCTTACCTGGCAGCTTCATCCTTAGCATTCTTTCACAATATACCCAGCATCCCTCCGCAGCACATGTCCAAACCAATGCAATCTCGCCTCTCTGGCTTTGTCTCCAAACTGTCCAACCTGGGCTGACCCTCTAATGTACTTATTCCTAATCCTGTCTACCCTTGTCACACCCAGTATAAATCTTAACATCTTTAACTCTGCCACATCCAGCTCTGACTCCTGCCTTCTTGTCAATGCCACTGTCTCTAACCCATATAACATAGCTGGTCTCACTACCCTCTTGTAGATCTTCCCTTTCACTCTTACTGGTACTAGTCCATCACAAATCACTCCTGACACTCTTCTCCACCCTCTCCACCCTGCCTGTACTCTCTTCTTCACCTCTCTTCCACACTTGCCATTACTCTAAACTGTTGATCTCAAGTATTTAAACTCATCCACCTTCACCAACTCTACTCCCTGCATTCTCACCATTCCTCTATCCTCCCTCTCATTCACACACGTATGTTCTGTCTTTAGTCCTGCTGACCTTCATTCCTCTCCTCTCTGGAGCATATCTCCACCTCTCCAGGGTCTCCTCAACCTGTTCCCTACTCTCACTACATATCACAATGTCATCTGCAAACATTATAGTCCATGGAGACTCCTGTCTGATCTCGTCTGCCAACCTGTCCATCACCACTGCAAATAAGAAAGGCCTCAGAGCTGATCCTTGATGTAATCCCACCTCCACCTTAAACACATCTGTCACTCCCACTGCAGATCTCACTGCTGTCACACTACCCTTGTACATATCCTGTACCACTCTTGCATACTTTTCTGCCACTCCCGATTTGGATCTAACAGTTAACTGAAATAATATATTATTTCCTCGAAGAGGTGTTCCATTGAACCCCTCTTCATTGACCCTAAAACCACGAGCTTTCAAAATATTGAACATCCACATAAGCGATTTCTTTCCATTGGAAATAAATCATTTGCCCTACAAACACCAACAAATAACCACAAATACTACAAAGTGAGGCCCTTCGTCCCTGCCCACACCCCCCCAACTAAATATAACAACTCTGAGATTGCACTACAGTAGGGAAAATGTCAAACTGATGAGGATGGCCAAGTGATTTCTTTTCCAAGGAAAGAAATCCTTATGTGGACATTCAATGTTTTCAAATTTCACGGCTTCAAGTTCGATGAAGAAACATCTGATAGAATGCGTCTTCATGGAAATAATAGGAACCCTCGCTGAAGTTTGTTTTCTAGAGGCATCCTCTTAAGTCTTCTATAAGTTTCATTTTTTTTTAAAAAAAAAACAGTTTTTATAGTTTCCATTTAACACTGAATGTGATATTTAATGACACATTAGCTATTTTTTCCAATAACATTTTATTTAGATTTTATCAAGAGACACAAAGTAATAAGCAAACAGCAGCAAGCAAATACAATAAAAATCTAAACTCATAGAAAGGTTAACCAAAACATATTAGATTATTAACAAATATGTCCCTCTATATACATCAATATTGCGAGCTAAAAATACCAGTTTAAGCTACACCAAGTACAAAATGGTTGATTAGACTACTGAGTCCTGTATTTGAGAGGATAGCCAACTAAAGGCATAAAAAAGTATAAGCCTCATCTCTTTGTTGTATGTGTCACCATCTAACAGGATAGGCTTATATATCTACAATATAGAGTTAACTAATTAAATCAAGGAGTTTTTCCCAATATTCTATAAGTGTAGGTGGAGAATTCTTGTTTTGGGGTAAAATTTTAAAACCTTTAAAATATCTATTGGCTGTTTCTCTAAATCCATTCCAGTTTAAGGTTTTAAGAGCAAGCCAATTTAGTATTATATAAAACTTCAAAAGAGCAAAAGATCAAAAATCATTATTAAGATTTGTAAATCTTTGAAGTGCATTTCTTGAGGAGGAATGTGAAGAATAAACACCAGGAAAGGATGTTACCTTGGTATTTAAGTTTTATTAGCTTACTTTTTAAAAATTTCCCATAACTGATAGGAATATGGATTGTGTCATCCTCTTCAGAACCACACGCATTACTGAGATAAACAATTGAAAAAATACATCTGTTTTTCTTAACAGATGTAATGCAAGCATTCGTCAAAGTAATGTATTGTTTATAATATAACTTTGTTGAAGAGTTATATTTAATATTCCATTGAATAGCTTTTTACAGTTCATTAGGGTTGAGTGGTTGTGACACAGTCAATTACTATGATGAGTACTTGTATGTGTTTTCATATCTGTAATTTAAAATGTATTTCCACATATTTGATAGAGGTTTGGCTGAAATAAAAAAGAGGCACAATTTTTGAAAAAAATGCAATTTTATCTTTGTCCATTTGTTACTTCTCCCATTTTTGTTTTGTAGGTAAGTTTGGCTTAATTGTTAAGGTTTTCACCTCGTGGATGCTAAGTACAGGGTTTGATAATGACTTTCACTTACTGGCTAGGCTTAAAGTGACCTTCAGGACAGTTAGCTCAGTATTCGCCTATAAACATTTGTTAAGTATGTAATTTGATTCAGTATCGGGAGATACCCAGCCACTGAGGATGCACAAGCCAGTGCATTTCTTTGTGCTGGTCCCAAGCCTGGATAAATGGAGAGGGTTGCGTCAAGAAGGGCATCCAGCATAAACATTCGCCATATAATTCATGCGGACACCAGGAAATATTTACATACTGGATTGGTCGAGGCCCAGGTTAACAACGACTGCCACCAGTACAGTTAGCTAACAGGGTGCTGGCGGAAATCAGGCTACTGTTGGCCAAAGGAGGAGAAAGGGTGGAAGGCATGGTCGAAGGCAGGAAGAGAGGAGAAAGGCTAGGACTGTGGTAGTGAGGGTCGGAACTTTGAATGTTGGCAGTATGACTGGTATAAGGAGAGAACTAGCCGATATGATGGACAGAAGGAAGGTTGGTATATTGTGTGTGCAAGAGACCAAATGGAAGGGGAGTAAGGCTAGGTGTATCGGAGGTGGGTTCAAATTGTTTTATCATGGTGTGGATGGGAAGAGAAATGGCATAGGAGTTTTCCTGAAAGAACAGCATGCTAAGAGTGTTTTGGATGTGAAAAGTGGAGTGTCGGATAGAGTTATGTTTATGAAGCTGGAAATTGATGGTGTAATGATGAATGTTGTTAGTGCATATGCTCCACAAGTTGGGTGTGCAATGGGTGAGAAAGAAAAATTTTGGAATGAGTTGGATGAAGTGGTGATGACTGTACCCAAGGGTGAGAGAGTGGTGATTGGAGCAGATTTCAATGGGCATGTTGATGAAGGGAACAGAGGGGATGAGGAAGTGATGGGTAGGTATGGTGTTAAACAAAGGAATGCAGAAGGTCATATGGTAGTGGATTTTGTGAAAAGGATAGACATGGCTGTGGTGAATACGTATTTTAACAAGAGGGAGGAGCATAGGGTGACATACAAGAGCTGAGGAAGATGCACACAGGTGGATTATATCTTATGTAAGAGGGCCAGTTTGAAGGAGATTGGAGACTGTAAAGTGGTGACCGGGGAAAGTGTAGTTAGGCAGCATAGGATGGTGGTTTGTAGGATGACGTTGGTGAACAAGAAGAGGAGGAGGAGTGTGAGGGCAACACCAAGGATCAAATGGTGGAAATTGAAAAAGGGTAATTGTGAAGTGGAGTTCAGGGATGATTTAAGACAGGCACTCGGTAGCAGTGAAGAGTTACCAAATAGCTGGGTAACTACAGCAGAGCTAATAAGGGAGATGGCTAGAAAGGTACTTGGTATGACATCTGGACAGAGGAAGGACGACAAGGAGACTTGGTGATGGAATGAGGAAGTACAGGAGAGTATACAGAGAAAGAGGTTGGCAAAGAAGAAGTGGGATTGTCAGAGAGATGAAGAAAGTAGATAGGCGTATAAGGAGATGAGGTGCATGGCAAAGAGAGAGGTGGCGAAGGCTAAGGATAAGGCATATGAAGAGTTGTATGAAAGGTTGGACACTAAGGAGGGAGAAAAGGACATGTACCAATTATCTAGACAGAGTGACCGAGCTAGGAAAGATGTGCAGCAGGTAAAGGTGATAAAGGATAATGAGGGAAACATACTCACAAGTGAGGAGAATGTGTTGAGGAGATGGAAAGAGTACTTTGAGGAGTTGATGAATGAAGAGAATGAGAGGGAGAGAAGGTTGAATGATGTGGGGATAGTGAATCATGAAATACAATGGTTTAGCAAGGAGGAAGTAAGGATATCTATGAAGAGGATGAAGAATGGAAAGGCTGTTGGTCCAGATAACATACCTGTGGAAGCATGGAGGTGTTTACGTGAAATGGCAGTGGAGTTTTTAACCAGATTGTTTAGTGAAAACTTGGAAAGTGAGAGGATGCCTGAGGAATGGAGAAAAAGAGTCTTGGTACCGATTTTTAAGAATAAGGGTGATGTGCAGAGCTGTAGTAACTACAGAGGAATTAAATTGATCAGTCACAGCATGAAGTTATGGGAAAGAGTAGTGGAAGCTAGGTTAAGAAGGGACATGATGATTAGTGATCAGCTGTATGGTTTCATGCAGGGAAAGAGCACTACAGATGCAATGTTTGCTCTGACAGTGTTGATGGAGAAGTACAGAGAAGGTCAGAAGGAGTTGCATTGTGTTTTTTGCAATGTTTGCTCTGAAATTGTTGATGGAGAAGTACAGAAAAGGTCAGAAGGAGTTGCATTGTGTTTTTGTAGACTTAGAGAAAGCATATGACAGGGTGCCTAGAGAGGAGTTGTGGTATTGTATGAGGAAGTCGGGAGTGTCAGAGAAGTATGTAAGAGTGGTACAGGATATGAACGAGGGTAGTATGACAGTGGTGAGGTCTGCGGTGGGAGTGATGGATGCATTTAAGGTGGAGGTGGGATTACATCAAGGATCAGCTCTGAGCCCTTTCTTATTTGCAATGGTGATGGACAGGTTGACAGACGAGATCAGACAGGAGTCCCCGTGGACTATGATGTTTGCAGATGACATTGTGATCTGTAGTGAGAGTAGGGAACAGGTGGAGGAGACCCCGGAGAGATGGAGATATGCTCTAGAGAGAAGAGGAATGAAGGTCAGCAGGACTAAGACAGAATATATGTGTGTGAATGAGAGGGAGGATAGAGGAATGGTAAGGATGCAAGGAGTAGAGGTGGCGAAGGTGGATTAGTTTAAATAGTTGGGGTCAATAGTTCAGAGTAATGGTGAATGTGGAAGAGAGGTGAAGAAGAGAGTACAGGCAGGATGGAGTGGGTGGAGAATAGTGTCAGGAGTGATTTGTGCTAGATGAGTACCAGTAAGAGTGAAAGGGAAGGTCTACAAGAGGGTAGTGAGACCAGCTATGTTATATGGGTTGGAGAGAGTGGCATTGACAAAAAGGCAGGAGTTTGAGCTGGATGTGGCAGAGATAAAGATGTTAAGATTTGCAATGGGTGTGATGAGGGTGAACAGGATTAGGAATAAGTATATTAGAGGGTCAGCCCAGGTTGGAAGGTTTGGAGACAAAGCCAGAGAGGCAAGATTATGTTGGTTTGGACATGTGTTGAGGAGGGATGCTGAGTATATTGGGAAAAAGATGTTAAGGATGAAGCTACCAGGTAACAGGAAAAGAGGAAGGCCTAAGATAAGGTTTACAGATGTGGTGAGAGAGGACATGCAGGTGGTTGGTGTGGCAGGGCAAGATGCAGAGGACAGGAAGAAATGGAAACAGATGATCCGCTGTGGCGACCCCTAACAGGAACAGCCGAAAGAATATGATGATAGGAAGATACCCTATAGGAATCTCCTTTCACTGACTCAGGTTCAATGCAGAGAGAGGCTGAACTGACATAAAGTCCCATTGTATTTTATTTTTCATTAATTGATACTAAGCCAAGGCTAGCATGTGATTATTTAATTTGAAGATTGTATTAAAATTAATCAGATGATGAAAAAGTTTAAAGACATTTTCTAAACCCAAACTGGATATAACTTTTTGGAAATAAAAAATATGGCTAATGATGAGTTTATGCATTTTAAAATGTTTTAAGATGCTTCAGACTTCAAAAAGGAGCAAACAGATTACACCTGTTTCTAGATAAATGTTTGTACCAGATTTTGACCCATAATGTGTATGATTGATTTGTTTCATAGGAATATTTTGTTATTCTCTATTAGCATTAATTATTAAATAGTACATGTAGAGATCTGGCAAATGTATACCCCCAGTTTGTTAGATAATGTGAGTTTATTATAAGAAATAAGAACTGATTTGAGTGATTAAGTGAACTTATTAATAGAAATATAAGTTTTATTTATGTATGTGTATGTATGCATTTATTTATTTGTACTATTTGAAAATATATAAACTAGATACTTATTATGGAGATGTGGTCTGTCTTGTATAGGTAATATGCTGAGAATCTTTTAACAAGAGTATATCAAAGGACATATCTCCCATTAATCTCATATGATTTTGTTATCATGCATAGTAATATAGTCTGGAAAAGTTACTGAAAGAAAGGAAAAGGATGCATGACCTATGCAGTCATCTGTGGAAAAAAAATATTTTGTGTCATTTCCCTACACATGTGGTTCTTTTAATTTATATGGATTTTCTAGAGAATCCAAAGGCATCCACACTATGAAAGATTATTTTCACCTTGAAACATTTGTGTAATTGTGATATAAACAAATGTTTGTCTTCTGCCTATACCGCATTGTCTTCATCAATACCCTGAGAAATGATAGACATAGTCCAACTACCAAAACTGTCAAGAATGTCTTTTAGTCATAGTTTAAAACAGAAATGGATCTATACAAAAAAAAAAAGCAATTCATTGTCTTTGACCTCTTTATGGCTAAATGAGACTATAGCTTCAGTTTTGACTTGGGAATCTGCCCTGTTTCGGTTACACTATTTATAAGATAATTAGTTCAGGAAATAATGGATCAGTACCTAGATTGTAATGTTCCAATAGAAGGTTAACTAATCCAGGGGATTTTCCCTTTTGGTTGCTAAGCTAATGTAAGAGTCACTTCCACCAGTATAACTGGGCTTAAGAGTTCTTAAAATACTTAAGTAAAGGGAGACAGGTACTAACTAATCAACAAAAAACACACTCTTCTGTTTCCTTTCCTTTCCGTTGTCCCAGCACTATTTAATGAACTTACTCCTTCCTACAAGAGTACAGTCATCATTAAAACACAGTTCCTGTGTATCCTTAAAATTATCGTTGTTATTAGCAGAGATTTCTCTATATTCGTGGAATGAATATACTAGTCATGGTTTTTAAAGTCTAATTTTTGAAGTACTGGGACAAATGTATATCTAAAATTAGGGCAGTAAGGCAGCATATATAGGCTGACATGATTTGCTATGCATGCATAGTGAAATGGTGAGTATGGGATGGGCAGAACTGAAGTTATTAAAGAACACTAGCAAAAAATTTAGTTAAAGTTAAAGTTATTAAAGTTAAAGTTATTAAAATGCGAGACCTTTTCCATGTTTACATTAATAATATAAAAACAGAGTACAGTACAGTCATGTTGGGGGTGATATATATATATATATATATATATATATATATATATATATATATATATATATATATATATATATATATATATATTTAGACACACACACACACACACACACACACACACACACACACACACACACACACACTCACGCACACACACACACACACACACACACACACACACACAAACACACACACACACACACACACACATACACACACACACACATACACACACACACACACAGGCTGTGACTGTTAGTAAAAAAAAAGGACAGTAAAATATGTTAGGTAATATCAAGGTATTCAACTGGTGAACTGCCTCTTGGTGGAATTGGTCTCATCAGTCATGACTTCTTGGGTCCTATCTTTGAGCCAGCTGGCAATCCACAGAGTTGTTTAGAGATTTATGCTTAGGTCAGTGAGTTTGTCCACAATAATTGAGTGGGGCATTGTGTCAAAAGTCTTTGGCCAGGTCTAGGTAAGCAGTATACACCATTTTCCCTTCACCTATTGTCTTGGTTATCTTCTCAAAGAAGTCTACCAGGATGAGGAAGCATGACTTTCCTTTGACAAAACCAAATTGGGATGGATCCATGTCCGTAGGTTGCCAGTGTCTTTGTTGATCATTTCCATAATTTGTTCCATGGCTTTACATATTAGACTAGTCTGACTAATGGGTCAGTAGTTTCTAGGGCTGGTTGATGGTCCTGCCTTGTGAAGGTGGATAACCTTTGCCGTCCTCCATTCACTCTGTATGTAGCCTGTTTTGAGGCTGTAATTGAAAAGTGACTCAAGTGGTCTTGATAGGTCATGTTTCAGGCTATTTAGTAGGTACCCTGGGATATTGTCAGGTCCCACTGAGGCTGTTTTTAGCCTTAGAAGTACCACTATGACCTGCTCCCTGTTGATAGTGGGTGAGGTATGCTGGTAAAGATTTCACAAGGGGCGGAGGAGTGTGTGGGTCAAGTTTGAGCTGAATTTGTCAATCAGCAGATTGGCAATGTCACTCTGCAAACACAATGAGGATGTTACCATTTAATACCAGTTGAGCACACTGTTATGTGATACCTTTGAGGTTTCAGACATAGCTGTAGAAGGCCTTGTGTTTGTCTTGAGCCTGAGAAGCTATCTTGACCTCATAATTGGCCTTGTTGGATTTCATTAGTCCTCTTAATTTCCTGTTTGGTTTTACTAGTGAGCTGTTGTCATTGTTAGAGATGCTCTGTCTGACTTTGGCCATGACATTTTTCATTTTGTTATACACCCTGTTAAGATGTGGATTCCACCAGTGTCAATAATGTCGCATAGGCTGTTGTGAACTCTGGGTTGGGTGGGGCACTGAATTTTGACAATATGTTGTTTAATAGGAAGTAGTCTGCTTTAAAACGGATGCTAGCTGTAACAGGTTATGCTGGGTTTTTCAAGCTGATTTTTATTTTAAATGAGGCAACTTTGTGATACAACCTCACCAGTGAGAATTTGACATATGGGGGGAGGTGCAGCACTCTCGTATATTGGTGAGAACAAGGTCCAGTATGTTTAAACCTCTGGTTGAAGACTGCACTAAGTGATTAAGGGCATTTGTGCTAATAAAGTCCAGGAAATGTTGGGCCTGCAAGATGGAGACAGTGTATGTTTCCCAGTCTATAGAGGGGTAGTTAAAGTCTCCCCTGAATAGAATGTTTGATTGGTTGCAGAGTGCCTGTGTTATGTCTAGATAAGAGTTTTGGAATTCTTGAGACATAGATGGTGACCTTTAGCTTGCTAAGATATGGTAAGGGACTGTATCAATGGCAATTTGTACAAGGATGAACTCCAGGGTATTATCCTGTTTAACCAACTTTGAGGTACACTTGTTGCTAATGTAGATAAGAACACCTACAGTTTTAGTCCCTGTCTGTGTGGCCGATAATTTAAATGTGTGGAAGGCATTGTAGCCTTGCACTGCCGAAGTACTTATTGCAGCTTTAAACCATGTCTCAGTAACAGTACAGATGTATATATTCCCCAGAGTGAGGAGACCTTGTAGGGGATGGAGTTTCTTGTTAAGGCTAGTGGCATTGAGCAGTAACACCTTTAGGTTCCTTTGGGTTTTATTTGTATGTCGGTATGTTTATCACTTTGGCATTGCCTAAAAAAGGGAGTGGTTCAAATTTTAGCCAAAATCCAGAAACCCAGGGGGGATAGGAGCAGGCTATCTTTGACAAAGCAACACCATCTGTTGACTGTGTCCTCATCAAATATCATTCACTCCTGCATGTGGAACAACTAGATTAAATGCATATTTGGGGTGCAGAGATGTAAAATGATTGGTAACAATGCAAGTTCTGGTACAGCTGTCACTCTATCTTTGTTCAATCTTTTGAAGAATGACGAACTATTGAGTCATCTATAATAACTATAACAAGGACAACAGGACAACTGAATGCATGACAGTATTGTCTGCCTTCCATAGAGCCTTTCACACAGTGCCTTGGTTACCCATGCTTATGCTGACAACAGTATTGTGTTTGGTGGGTGACATGTCATTTAATGTCAGGTATAGGAGGCCTAGGATGCTTTACTAAGGATATTTCTATTACCTCCATATATGTAGGGTTGGCAGCAGGGTTGCAGTATGGTGCAAGCATGTAGTAAGCACTGACAACCTAGGTGCATAAGGGACTTGAGAAGTTTGCCACTAGTTAGAATATACATATACACCTCTTGTATGTGAATTCTGCATCTGGTAACAATAAGGGGTTTTGGTGAATATAAGACAGTTTCTGCACTGTTTCAATGTTCCTAATGCAAGTAAGTTGGCAACAGAAAGCATACAGGCAGACTGTAGTCCCATGGTGCCTGGAATTCAGATGTGAAGGGATAAGTGCTTTAGTTCCTGAGACGGGTAATAGCTAGTTTCAAAATACAGCAATGGTAATTGCTGTTATGTGGGAGCATAGCAGAATCAAAACAAAAGACAACTAGTAACAATGTTTTCAGTAAAGTGGCAAGAAATGACACAAGTTACAGGTATGGGTGCCACAAAACCTATCAAGTATTATATGGCAGACACAATTCAAGTTACAGAAATGAATGCCACAAAAATGTAGCAACTTGATGTGACTATTTAAAGTATTGTGAATGCCACAGTTTTCGTTTGGTTTTGCAAAGTGTTTGTCTATGCAAAGTGATAGTTAACAAATGTATAGCATAGGAATAAGCAGGGGAGAATGGACACAGATGCCACAGCTATTTCTACAGAGTTGTAAGCTGCTGCTCAAGGCAGAGCTTTTTGAGGGCCACATTTCAGGTCACTTGAATTTGTGTGAGAGGAACAGGTACTCACTAGTTACTTTGCAAAATGGATGTGCACATTGTTGCGTGTAGTTCAACTAATGCAGGTCTGCTCAAACATGCACAATATCAAGGAACACAGCAGAAAAATAAGTTGAGAAATCGAGAGCAAGAAGCAGCCAATCAAAACTTGGAGTGTTATCAAGCCCAAATCAAATAAATACTCAGAACACTCCAAATCCTCCTTCTTTCACAACAGCAAAGTACAAAACCCGTTCAATGCCTCACCTCAGTAATAGCTTTACGATATTCTTCTTCCCCTTTTCATACTCCTCCCTACCCTGTTAGCCAAATATATCAAGTGGATGTAGATGGTGATTTAATATGCCATTCCTGTGGTGTAATTATTCAGTCCCTTACAAGAAAAAACTAATAACATTTGTCTATCAAGTTAATCCTTGGAATCATATTGCTTATGAATAACACAGTAGCTTTTCTGCAATTCAAATGTGTTACATTCTTCACAGTGATTCTTTGTATAATCTATTAATGGGATGAGTCGGCCTTAAGCTGATATGATTGTGTGATTGATGTGACTACATAATTAAGGCAAGTATGTTAATTATTATCCCATCTGAAAGTTTAGCCTAAGGTATAAGCAGACATAGTTTGGTCTAGTAATAAAGACTGAATTTAACTTTCACTGTGGTTGCCTGTCATTATTTACTGAAAGGTGTTATTTTTTATAAGAAACATCTGATGACATGTTTGTGATGTAGAATGAAAATAAGAGAAAACTTTTTTCCCAATATTTTATTAAAGATAAAATAAGAGAATAAACACTGTCTAATATATTGATCATACTGAACAGACAGCTTTTAACAACAATGAAACTAAATCATCTATTTACATAAAATAAGAGAAACGTTTCATTGTGCACAACGCAAATAAGAGAAATGTTTCATTGTACACAACGCAAATAAGATAACTGTTTCATTGTACACAACGCAAAAAAGAGAAATGTTTCATTGTGCACAAAGCAAATAAGAGAAACATTTCATTGTACACAACGCAAATAAGAGAAACGTTTCATTGTACACAAGGCAAATAAGAGAAAAGTTTCATTGTACACAACGCAAATAAGAGAAACGTTTCGTTGTACACAATGCAAATAAGAGTAACGTTTCATTGTCTTCCTTAAGTCAAAGGTGGATTTAAATATCATAGGATTTATTATAAAATTATAACACAGTTACTGATGAAGGGTGTTTGGCATAATGAATAAGGTATTTGCCTTAAAGACATAAGTTACAGGGTTTGATTTTAACCTTGAATTATTGGCTATGCTTAAAATGGCCTTAATCTAGTATTCACCTATGAGTTCATATGAAAACAACTCTGATAAGCTGTAAATACTGAATTGTTTAGACACTGTTTATTGTCCTTCTTGGCCAATATCATGCACTAAAACTTAATGTATTTTGCTGAAAATGAGTCATGCAACCCACACCAATTTTAGGACAGTAGACAAAGTCCAAGCTATCATTAAGGATAATCAATATCTGGAGAGTCAGCTGCATTATTTAGCTGTGGTAACATTTTTTTACGAAACATTTTTGAAGGTCATAAGGTTGAAACAACTAGCAGCCATCCCCTGCTATCAGAGTTGTACAACTTTGGCAATCTCCTGCATTGTCAAAACATGGGTCCACTCCAATCCACTTTTAGGGAACACTATGAAGTGTTGCAGAATGGGGGTTTTGGTTAGTTGGATTACAAGATGTTTTTCTGACACATAACTAAAAGACTTCCTTGAAGAGCTGATGAAAGTTTCTAGGATAAAAACTATAGCAAATATAGACTATAGAAGGAAAAGGCAATAGTTGGGGACCAAAGTATGATTTAGGAGTTGATGTCTAAAGGACTCCAATTTCTGAGAAATTCTTCAGCTGTATCCTATTCAAGGACCCAGTATTCTTCAATAAAATGTCTGTTGCATATACTTCTTTGCTTAGGAGAGGAAAAGCTCACTGCTAACCACACATAGCTTTATATTTATCCACTGTGGGACTGGTCCCCTTTTTGTTTGTTGCTATGAGAGATAACTCCCTGACTAAAACTTTACGATGGGCTTTGTGAGTTTTGTATAGCTACTGTTTGTGAATCGTTCTCTGACACCATATAACTGAAAGCAAATATGTCAACTGCTATCAGGGTCAATTGCCATTTCTATGGCATAAAATGAATGATTTAGCCATCAACACAGTTGAGTAAAATACAAATGTATCCATATTTATTGTGGGAGCAAAGCCCCCACAAAAACATACAAGTGCTTAGACCCAGTGCTTCCCCACAGTATTGCAGGTCAAAGAAAAATTAATACTCCAAACTGCAGCAACCTTATTTGAAAACTATTAAAAGTAAGAGTTAATATTTTCCATCACAAATTCATGCAGGCCAGTGCTTGAAAACAAATCTTACAGACCACACAGATAATAACCGATGATATCTGCTGAGGTGTGCTCCATATCATACCCTGTATATTAAGCATCATCAGCAACAGAGGCTTGTTGAATTACTGTGAGGATGACATATTAGTTACTGAATAAATCTTTGACATCCTGGCCTCACTCATAGGTTCATAGGTTCATAGGTAGGTACTAGGCTATCTGCCCGAAGGCATTTATAAGCCTAGTCGAAATGTATTGGCTTTCGCCACCCCCTTACATTAGTTCTCTGTGCCTCTGTCCAACAGAGCCATTGAAGTGATCCCTGGGGTAAACTTTCTGATTCCCATCCACTCATCAAGATTTCTTTTGAAGAGTGTTAGCGAGGAGCTCTGCCTAATGTAGACTGGGATCTTGTTACAAAGCATGGGAAGTCTCTGGGACAGGAATCTATCTGTCCAGCATGTCCTATTTATTGTTGTGGTGAGGTTTAGATCCCTGGAGCATGTGGCTCGAGGGGATATGGTTTTCTTTAGGTGGAGCATGTCCATCAATTCTGGGTTGGACATGGCCTTGTATGTCAGGCAGAGATCACCTCTAAGTATAAAACCGAGTACAGCTGGAGTTTCTTCAGTTGAGCTGCATAGGGCATCTGCTTGAGGCCAGTGATCCTCTTGGTGAGGTACTTCTGTGGTCTTTCCAGTTGTTGCAGGTGTTTTGTAAGGTACATCCCAAATGGGGCATTGTACTCTATGATAGGTCTGATGAGTGATGCGTAGAGGGGCCCAATGACCTCTTTTGATCTGGATGCAAACCCTTTTGTGATTAGTTGGGCCACATAGAAGGATTTTCTAACCACTTTGGCAATGTGATTATCAAAGGAGAGGTTACTATCTACTTGGGTCCCAAGATCCCTTATTGCATCTTCCATATTTAGGGGCTACCACCTATGTGGTAGTTTGTGGGTACTTTGTTTTTTCTAAAGGGGATGACTATGCACTTTTTGGCATTTAGTTTGAGGCCATGGTTTTGACACCAGGTATCTGTCTCAGTGAGACCCTTTTGGAAGATGTCTGTGTCAGCCGGAGAGTCAGTTATAGCCCCTAGTTTTCAGTCATCTATGAACTTGGTCAGCCATAGTCCTCCTGTGCTTGCCTGTACCTCTGAGAAGTATATGCCGAACAGGAGGGGGTCCTAGTACTGAGCCCTGTAAAATGCCACTAGTAACCGGTTTAGAGTCAGACCTAGATCCTGCAACTCTTACTATGTGGGTTCTGTCTGTGAGCCAGTTGGCAAACCATCTTGTGACATAAGGGTTTATGTTCAGGCTGGTGAGCTTGTCTATGATACCTGAGTGGGGAATGGTGTTGAAGGCCTTTGCGAGGTCTAAGAAGTCCACCAGGTTTAGGAGGCATGATCTGCCCTTAACAAAGCCGAACTGGGTAGGGTCCAGTGTTTGGAGGTTCCCCAATGTCTCTGTTAATGAGATCCATGATGATGCGTTCCATAGCTTTGCAGACCAAGCTAGTCAGGTTTATAGGGCGATAGTTCCCAGGGTCCGTTGTGGCTCCACTTTTGTGCAGCAAAATAACCGTTGCTGTGCACCACTCTGTGGGCACGTAACCTGTGGAGAGGCTGAGTTTAAACAGTGTGTTTAGGTGAGGGGTTAGTTCATCTTTGAGCTTGTGTAGGATGCAGCCTGGGACACCGTCTGGTCCCATTGATGCTGTATTTTTGGCTTTGGAGAGGGTTGTTTTAACCTGTCTGTGATTTCAGGGGCACTTCTGGTATGGTTATGGGCCCTTTTATGGGGTGAGAGGGGGTTGAAGTTTGCACTGAACCTGTCTGCCAGGATGTTGGCTATATCGGTCGGTTCAGTGTATTTTGTGCCATTCTGCACTAATTCCGAGCAGATCTGAGAATTGCCACTTAGATTCTTGACATAGCTAAATAATGCCTTGTGGTTATCTTTGGAGTCCATGGCAATTTTTCTTTTGAAGCTAGCCTTGGAAGATTTTATGAGGGAATGTAGTTTCTTGCTGATACTGATCAGGGATGTCTTCCCTTCTTGGGATTTTACTCTTTTCTGTACTAGTTTCCTCCTTCTGTTGTATAGCTTTTTTATGGCAGGGGTCCACCAGACTGGTTTCCTTTTCTTGGAGGAGTAAGTCTTGGTTTTGTTTGGGATAGCACGATCTATGCTTTCTTGTAGGTGCCCATAGAGTGCATTAATAAAGGATTTTGCAGCTTGGACAACGTTATCCTTTAGCATGGGGACTTTGAAACTTCCCACCTTGGTCTTAAGTAACTTGAAGTTTGCTTTTGAAAAGTTTTTCGTGGTGCTTTCTTTGACCGGGGGTGGTGGCATAATGTGGATATCCAGAGTGATTAGTTTATTGTCAGATCTAACCAGCGAGGGGTTGATCTCTGGTGTGCAACACCGGTCACCCATGTTGGTCATGACCAGGTTCAATATGTTGTCAACTCTGGTGGGGGTGTTGACCAGTTGATCCAGGGCGTTTGAGTTTATAAATTCTAGGAAATGTTGGGCAAGGAAATTTGTACTTGAGTAGTTCTACCAGTTAATGTTTGGGTAATTGAAATCACCCAATATCAGGTTGTTTTGTAGGACCTTTATGTTTCCCAGTGTTTCCAGGAATGCGGCGTGGGGGTCTTGGGACATGGTGGGTGATCTGTAGCAAGCTATAATTTGAATAGCAGTTTTGCCCATTGTTAGTTGCACGTGGATGATCTCTGAAGCATCGTGCTGTGCCACTAACCTGGAGGTGTGGGTATCCTTGATGAATATAGATACTCCCCCACCTTTTGTATTTCGGTCCAGGTTTTGTGGCCGAACTGTATGGTATGAGTTGTAGTCCGGTAGTGCTGGGGTGCTCTCTGGAGCCTTAAACCAGGTTTCTGTTACTGCACTTATGTCAATTTTCTCCATACTGAGGAGTGCCTCGAGTGCGTGCATTTTGAGGTTTAGTCTTCTGGCATTGAGTAGCATTACCCTCATTTGTTTTGTTTCTTGTGCTGTTTACGGCTGTGGGTTTGTCTTTTGAGCCTTGCCTAAAAAAGGCACTATGGGAGTGGCAAGAGCCTTGGCCAGTATTCAAAAGCCTAAAGGGGATAGATGCAAGCCATCTCTAGTGAAGCAGCATGGCTTGTCGAGCATGTCATCCCAGGCTGACAGAAACTGGATCCCCTTTGAATGACACCAGAAGCTTAGCCAGTTGTTGAAATTGATAATTTTTTCTCTATACCGTGGTATCATTTTTGGTGAGGGCAGAATGCTACTCAGGGTCAGGGTCATACAGGCCTGGGCTACGTGATCAGAGAGCTCCTTTATGTCTCTTTTCATGTAGTCCAGGGAGGTATGGTTCAGGTCATTCACACCAACATGGACAATGACAGAGTCATATTTGTACTTGTTCTGGAGTGACCTGAGTGCTTGTGTTATGTGGCGGATCCTGACACCCGACAGGCAGCTAACAGTAACCTTCTCCTTGTTCAGCCTAGTGAGTGGGATGTCAGTGTGCCTGACTATAGAGTCACCTATTACTAGTGTGTTGGGTATGTTATTTTGCCTTAAGGGCTGTGATTGCGTGGCACTCAGGTCACTTTGAACTGAGCTAGCATGACAGTTACACTACCCTATGGGACAACTGCCTTTTGCATTCTACATTCTTTAATTTATTCATTTGTTTGCTTGTTTAAATGTGCATTGCTTCTTGCCCTAAATCTTGCAAAAAATGTAAACTCAGTCACTATGTATACACAGGGTCTGCATGGTAAGTCCAAGTGCCACTAATTCATGCAGGCATAAAAATAACATATTACATCCAGCAGAGAGAGACAGTTTGTCTATGCAGTCTACCCTTACCTTTGAGTTACTCAGTCTGCAGCTGCTCTACACCTTGTCACAGATCATCGTGTCCTCTGTCTGTATCAAGACCACATGAATGTATCAGTTAAGTCACACTTCAGCAGCAAATCCAGTTGTCCATTCAGCATGTCAGATTTCTACTTCATGAAATAATACTTCATGTAATATAGGCAGTAGTTTGTTTCTACGATTTGTATCTTTCCCTGTTCTCCCCTCATCTTATTTAGTCATTCATTTATTCATTCATTCTGTTAACTGGGTATATGGGCTGGTATAGGAACCTTTTCAGCCACAACCTAGACCACAAGGCAGTCATGATAATTCTGTAAATAAACAGGTATAAAGACAATTGATCATACCTCTCAACTTCTTAGAGCAAGAAATCTGGACAAAGCCATAAATAATGGGGGCACAAAGGCCCAAAAATAGGGACAATTTTTAAAAAAAATTGCTCTTACAAACTTTGAAGGAACTGGTAAAACACAAAATCCAAAAGGATCCAAAACCAAAACAAATCCAAGGCAGAAGGTTGAGAGCAGCAACTGTTTTATTTGGTAAAACCACTTAAAATCAAAACTAAAAAATTACATATATATTAAGCGCTTTTTTCCCTTATAAGAACTTCATCCGAATATAAAAACAGTTAAGTTACAAAACCTTTATACACATATCCATGAGCAATGACAACACTTCCTTTTAAGTTTCAAGAGGGGGTGTCTCCAATCATTCCTAGTCAAAGTAGTATCACAATGCCATCTAGTGTTGGGAAGATTTAAGTGAACTTCATCTTGACAGTGTGTAATCTTGCAAGCCAGCTAAAAAACTGTAAACTTTTTATATTGAACAGATTATGTTTTATATATATTAGTTTCTGTAAAAAATCTTAGATAAAAAATAAAATTAGAAATGTGTAGTTCTTTAACCATGTAAAACTCAACTATGTTAAAATCATATACATAAAAATTGCTCCAAAAAACCTAGTACCTAAAAATATCTCAAAATTCAATACATGCAATGAAATGATAAAAAATATTAGAACCAATTGTAATGGGTAATAGGGGCATTCAATTAAAAAATATATAAAATGAATGTCATACATCATTTCCTTGGAGAGGATTGAATAGGAGGAAAAAATGTGTGTTAAATATAAAGTTCACATAAATTGCTCTGTTATTTATAATTATTATTTATATTTATTATTATTTATTATTACTTATAATTTATTATTTAAATAGCTTTATTTATTTTAAAAAAGTTGCTTAAAGTGCGAACCTGTAGAGAAGAGGCCAGAGGTATTATTGTACCATTTCCCCTACCACTGTTTCATTACCTAGTCAATGCTTTAAATTTCAAAAGGGGTGCGATGGAACAAGACTCGTTAAGTCCAGGTCAACCTTGGGCATTCAACGTCAGTTGCCAATATAATTCCCTTAGTTCCAATAACTGTATCCATGGACCTCCCCTCATTCCCTCCTTTAATCCTTCTTTAACTATGAACTTAAATGTGTGACTTTCATTGTAAAACATGTCTTGCCAAGGCATTATTGGGGTTACTTTTGTTGATGTTATTTGACCCTCCTAAGATAGGTTTATACCATCTGGTATTTGTTTTTCTCATAACCTTCAACTTAAGTTCCTCTAGCAGTCTGTCAGGGTAACCTCTCATACAGAATATACCCAGTAAAAGTTTGCATTCATTGTGGAAGATCTCATCCATGGTGACCATTCTAGCAACTCAAACCAATTGCCCTTTCACCACAGATTTCTTCCAATGGAAGGGGTAGTAGCTGTCAAAATGGAGAAAGGAGTTTTGAATAAGTAGGTTTTCTAAAACCTTAGCTATAAATCTGCAGTTATTCCTGTCCTTACTGAGGAGGATGTCCAGGTAAGACAGAATAACAAGTTTTGCATTATCATGAATTTTCTGATGGATATGAAGTCTGAAACTAAAAGGTCTTTCATTATTTTCAGACTTAAATGTTCAATGATTTGTCAATGATTTGCTATAAAACCATAATTTAATGAAAAATGGACTAAAAATATCAGGCATAAATCTGGAGTTTCTGTGAAAATCTTTACAGTTGACAGGTATGCAATTGATTGAAAAGTATAATTAAGTATGTAATATCACTTCACAGTCCTCTTGCATGATCTTATGGATCCAGTTCAAGAACCGTGCCTGCAGTGAACAAAATCACAATCAACACCCCCTAGCCCCAATTCTCTACATAGCCCAGTCCTGCTATGTCATGAATAAAGTTTAATACTTTCCTTTGCACTCTTTCCAGGAATACAATATTATTTTCCCTATTGAATCCACAGAAGTAAGTGCAATACTCTACATGTGGGCTAACAAGTGACCAATACAGTGAAGACTTATTTGTTCTTAGGGTGTGTTGCCTTCAGGATGCATCAAAACATCCTGTAGCCTTTTCATTATGCACATGACAATCAGTATATTCTGTTATTTCACTCATATGCCCTTTTTCATCTCCCTGATTGAGTTCATTTCCTACTATTTTGTTACCTTGCATTTATCATATTAATTTATCCAGCTCCATTCATAGACTCTCTCCCCATCTTTTGCTATTGCCTCTATACCTTAATTTTCCCTAGAAATAGGTTATTTATTTATTTTTTTTATGGCTTTTAATATATCTGAAAAAAGTGACAATAAAAAGCACTTGACTCAGAATCCACCTCGATGGTACATTATTTATCACCAACTTTTCCTCCCAGTGGGTTTCCCTGTGCTGTCACTCTTTGTGTCCTCCCTGTTGGTAACCTTTCAACAGTTTCAGCATTGTTTCCCACCCTTAACCCTTCCACCTTAGTCAGTCGTCTTCGCTCAAGGACTGAGTTCAATATCTTACTGAAACAAAACAACTACACCAACCAGTACAGCTTTGTACAGCTGTGGAAAATCCAGTCAAATAAACTTATCAGAACTGATTGACAGCAACATCTAGTTATGAATATAACCAGTTCTTCCATGAGATGTTTTTCAGTGCCTTACTTGCCATGATATAGGGTTGATTAGTTTGTAGATTTGAGGTTTGATTCTTCCTCCAGTGGAGAAACACCACAGTTCCTATCTTCCAATCGTCTGCTATCTCTCCACTTGGAAATGATTTATTAAACATGTCTGTCAGAAGCTACATCAGAATTTTAGCCATATTTAGAGCATTGGAGGCTAACCTGTTCAGTACCTTAAGAATACCTTCCTTCAATTTTGACCATTTCTTGTCTAGCTATCTCAGATTCAGTTTATACTTTGACCGAACCTCTTTTCATTTCTTCATTAGCAACTTTTTCCTTCCCACTTCAGTATAACTCCATTTCTACTCTGTGAAGAAGGGGCATAGAAGTTATTCAGCACTTCATCCTTTTTCCATCTTCAGTAATATCTCTTCACTTTATGTTAAGTTAGAGTATACCGTCCTTTTCATCTTTTTTGTTTATTTGAAAATCTTGTTATCACCTGTGTTATTCTTTCTGCCAGTTTTCCTTCCACCTTGGCCTCAGTTGCCTTGCTCTTCCTGCCTTTTTTCTATCCTCTTTGTACTATTGTTTTCTTATCCACTTTCTGTTTCCATTTTAAATTCACCACCTCTTTCAACTTTGTTGCTTCACTGACCCCTTTATTGAGCCACAAGGGTCTCCTACATCTTTTTTTTTTTTTATTTGTTCTTCCTTCTCACCACTTTCCATATCACCTTCTTCATTTAATTCCTAAGTCCCTTTTTGTAGCTTATTTGCACACATTCAGTTTCCCATTTCTGTGTTCAGCATCCTTCCCTGCCTCACATAGTCCACTGCCTGAAGTTCTTTGCATGTCATAATCCATTGGGGCCCTTACTCTGCATTGCACAGTGAATCACAATGTTTGTTTGTGCAGTGGCAACTGCCAATTGGGTGTTCTGGGGGATATGGTGTTTTTACTATATGCATGCACTTCTATTTTCTCTGGGACAGAGTTTGCTAAAATTCAGGAAAATGACTCATCTGATGACCTAAAAATACAACAGTTTTATGCCACTGGGTGCTAAAAAGAGAATCACGTCAGTTTCAATCAGCTCTGAGAAGGCAGAGGTGGTGAAACTGTGGCTTATCATTCCATGTGTGCCTCTATGCAATTCTCATGCTGTCCTGGCACAGTTGTGCCAACCAAGAAAGCCTAAATGCAGTCCTTAAACCTTCGGTAGGAGACATGAGAGAGAACAGGTAGCCACAGAGGGACAAGGATACACTTAATTTTGGGAGATTTAGTAATTATGATAATAAAGCTAGTAGGGGGATGAGATAGAAAGACAGTATACAGGCACCTGACACAAGCCAGATATGAACGGAATCCTTAGCACTGTTGAGGCAGGCAGCTTTACATGGTTATAATCATTGTCTATGTAAAGGTAAATGTCCTAGTTTGAGAAGGGATCAGGACACTGAAGAAGGAGATTTAAGATGTATGAAGGGGCTCTTCATAAATGACCCCAACATAACATTCACAGAAGTGATGACTGCTCTTTGAATGGCTGTGATAGGCAGGAACACTGTAAAATTACCTGTCCCCACTCAACCTTACTAATGTGTGCTAATTTTTACCCCACCACTAACACTGCCCCTACCCCAACCCTACACATTAAGTTAGAAAAACCCTACCTGTAGCATTACCACAACACAAGACAGCTGAGACACACACCAGATGCAAAAACACATGAACATAACTAAATCTAAGCCGTTATTTAACCCTAACTCTAACCACAGGCAGTTACACAAACATACATAAAATCTATCGCTTTTTCTATGACTCACTCTAACCCCAACCCATAAAAAGATGCATACACACACACTCCCACCATTAACATCGACCCACATACCCATGTAGGCAAAATGAGCTGCTGACAAAATAAACTGTTGACAAAAAGAAACATTGGCAAAGTGAACTGCTTTCCTTAAAACTTCTAACAGCATATTTAATAATTCACTAGCATTTGTTTAAATTGCGGCTTGTTCTTCAATATGTCAGAATTCACAGAGGAAGCTTATACAGAGAACTGAGGCAAGGATGTAAACATATCAGGTATGCAGTTTATAAGGTAGCCATAACTAGTATATTGGGCATATAGTTTATAAGAGACGGATTAGTAAAAGGAGGATAGACTGTATATTTACGGGTGGGTATTGTTCATTGGCAACTTTAACAGGACAGGTACACTGGGTTAGTATGGCTACGACCAGATCTTAAAACCTCAGGCACAGAATGCTAGGACCACGTTGACAAGGAGTACACTTAAAACTGATGTTCTTAAACTGGATGTTGGTATGAATCTCAGAACTCAAAACTGGATAGTCATTTTAGGAATAAATGATCACATATAGTGTTGTGCATTGTCAGGTTGTACTATTTCAAGCCAACTAAAACTGAGGATTGGAGACTTGTTGAAGGCAGATTTTGCTAAAATAATACAGGGTATTAAAAATGCTGACAAACAGGCTTCTTAGCAGTCATCTCTGTTCTTGCCAACATCCAACTTTCCATTAAAATAACGTAGTTCGGGGGGGTGGACTGATGGTCCCCCAGTTTTGAAATCTGCATTAAAGGGTTAGAAATTTGAAAGCACCACATGTATGTAGATATTGTGACATTCTGCAGGCATACCTCTCAATTTCTTAGTGCAAGAAATCTAGACAAACCCTAATATAATGGGGGGGGGGGGACAAAGGCCCAAAAATAGGGACAGATTTATACACTTAAAAAGTTGCTAGAATAACATGATTTGAGTTATCATGCATTTTTCTGAAGGATATGAAGTCTGAAACTCAAAGTTATGTCATTATTTAGTGACTTCAAAGTTCAGTGATTTGCCATAAAAAACACAAATTTTATGAGGAGCAGACCACAAATATGAGGCAAAAATCTGGGCATTCCGTAAAAATCTGGCCAGTTGAGAGGTGTGCCTGCAGGCTGCACTGGACACATTCACCTTATCTTATGAAATTACAGACTTGTAGACAAACTCCATAAAGCCTTGGTGTTCTGTTAGCCTTCTCAGAGCCTTACAAATGACTGGCAATGATATTGCTTTGTGGAATAGACCCTGACAACAGACAAAAACTTCACTACATTGTAGCCTCATTTCCCTTTGAGCAAACAAGTTCCAGTTCAGCACAATATCCGCATGTTAGTGCCTCTGCTAAGAAATTGCTTCACATCTGTGATTAAGTGTGACAAAGATATCAAAATATGGTTTGGTTATTATCCCTGCTATTCTTACTGAACATGAAATGTGAATGCTTTATTAACATCATGTAAGTAGCCTTGAGAGACTTCACTAATGATGCCTCCATAAAATCCTTCACTTCAGTTCAGAAGATGATAGCACTAACACCAGTGTCCACAATGAAACTCCTGACACTATTCCGGAAGCTATGATCATCGGATATCAGTTAGGTTGGGCTACACATTCCATTCAGATAACTGTTTCTTGAATTTCAAGAAAGGTAATGTATTACTAGCACTCCCTGGCTCATTCATGGCTGCAGATCTGTTATGGTCTGAATGAGCACTGCAAACACAAAGAGAAGGTGTACTACAAGAAAACATCTATTAACACTACAAACTGGGAAACAGTAGCCATCAGCTGATTTCATTGAAGTCACAACTACCACTAAGTAGTGGTCTGCCTTGATGGAAATCACTTGTTTTTGAAGCTGACAGAAGAGTCTACCAGAAAGAAAGAGAAAGGCACCCTACACCATAGGCACAAAAATATTTGGTGGATAATTTTGTGAGTCCAGGATTAGACTACTGAGGCATGTTAGGATCCTTTATTGAACCATGGTCATCTTCATTCTTGAAGCCTGGGATTGCCGTGACTACTGAAGCTAGGTTAGAAGCATACTGGGGACACATTAAGACTGCCATCAGAGTCACAACAATTTTATGAAACTAATAAGTAAGTCAATATGAAGGGGGGGAAACAATGTGGTCTTTAAATGGGGGGGGGGCTCTGGAAGATGATTGCAAGGGAAAAGCATATGGTTTAAGGAGTATACTGAAAGACAATGAATGCACAGAAATATGTAATTTGAAACATACAAAAAGGGGTACTGTAATCATAAAAGTGAAGGCCTGAGCAAAGAGCAATGCAGCTAACTTCCCAATGAATCAAGAGAAATTGTATGATGAAGCAAAGAGGAATAATAAAATTAAAAATGAATGAGGGGCACTCAGAAAAAAAGCTGGTGAAAAGTAGAACTGTCAGGTAAATATCTTTGCTCACTATTCACAAAGCAGCTGTAAATAGTTTAGGTATATAGGTTCATAAATAGATACCAGCAATTTGTCTGGCAGAAAAATAGCAGCCTAGCCAATGTAATTCCCACTATTTACTCCCCCAGTCCATATGGGACAGCCTGAAGTACTTTCTAGGATAAAGGAGTTAACCCCAATAGTTTTTTTAGGGGAAAGCAGTGACACAGCAATGGTGGGGTGAATGGGGTAGCTGCCTCAGGTACAAACTGTTAGGTGGAAGTGATCAAGAGTTCCTGATGTATATTTTGGTATTGAAATACTAGCACAGAAAGGCATTTCATTTAGCAAGACAATATCGGCTTGCAACAGTTTTAAATAAAGAAGCCCTTTCTTTGAAGAGTTGAGGGGAGCATGGATCTGGCTTCTGTAGGAAGCTGATTGGTGCTTAAGTTGATAGGTAAGCACTAGGCTAGCTGCCCTTGCAGGCCATTTTAAGCCTAACCAATTTTCCTTTTGGTGCTTGAATTAATAATCCAAAATAATGATAAGGTACATTGGAAAAACTACTGAAAATCAAATCAACCAGAGTACAAAGATGAAATAGTCATCAGCAACCCATCCCATTTTGTATTAGACTGGCCATACTCATCCCATGGTCAATAATTATATATTATCCCTAGTGAGAATAACTGGGATCATACAATAGATAATTTGAAGGGACCCATGCATGGGATAAAGCATTTAGGAGCTGCCTCTGTCCCTTTGTAGTATAGGGAGCATTCCTGGGATAGATTTTCTATTAACCATGAATAGACCCAAGTTTTGCTTGAGTATGGACATTGAGGAGCTTTGTTTAACTTGGATGGGAGTCTGTTCCAGAGAAGTGGTATCCTCTGGGTGACATGCCTGTCCTTCCAAACCATTCTGTTCATGTTGCAAAAGAGGTTTAGATCCCTGGAATAAGTATTCCTAATGCCATTTGACTTGCTGATGATCAGTTGATTTAACAGTGTTGGATCAATGGATGCCTTGTATGCCAGACAAAGGTCAGTTCTTAACAGCCTGTAGGATAAAGAGTATTTTGACAGGGCTTTGAGTTGGTTCATATAGGACATATTGTTTAGGCCTTGTCTCCTTTCAGTAAGGAATCTATGTGGGTATTCTGACTGTTATGGGTCTGGACAAGTGCATGCTAAAGAGGGCATTGTGCTCAATGACTAGCCTAATGAAGGCTGGGTAAAGGGGGACAGTGACATGTCTAGCTCTAGATGAAATCACTTTGTTTATAAGCTGTGCAATATAGAAGGACTTTCTTATGGCAGTGGATATATGTTGGTTGAAAGATAGGTCACTTTCCAAATAAGTTCCCAGATCCTGAATAACTGAGTCAAGTCTTAGGGGTATATTATCAATGTGGTGGTTCCCCAGGGAAGACAAATTCTAAAAGGATACAATGATGCATTTTTTGTCAATTAGTTTCAATACTCCTCTGGAACTGGAACTCCACTGGTGACTGGTATTGTTGTGGCGGTACCTTTCCCTATTTTGATCTCCTGCATCCTATCTGTGAGCCTGAGTAGGGGTATTGTGTCAAAAGCTTTGGCTAGGTCAAGGTATGAAGTATGTACTATTTTACCTTCATCCATTGCTTTCCAAGCTAGAATTTTTACTGAGTGACCCCTCAAACCGCGTGTATCAGAGGCACATGGGATATATGCAAATTATCCTTATGAATATCAGGCATTTCAGCCATATGGCAATTCTGAATGCCCATGACTTTTTTTTCTTTTTAAGTCATTTAATGAACAAATTCAGCCCAGTAAAGCCAAACCCCACTCTAAAAATTTATCCGAGGGGCCCACAATGCCCATTTATGTTGGACACTAACAAGATCTTAATCACGAATTTTGGTTACATCACACCCTCTAGGAAATACTTTTGTTATTCCAAGGGTGTGGGCTATGCCGCGTTATGCAACTTTTGTGATGCTTACTATGTGGGCTAATCTATTAGGGCACTCAGACAGAGAATCTACCAACACATTTATGGCATCAAACACAAGAACGAGAACAATGGCTTGTATAAGCATATCAGTCTTTATCCAACGCATGCCTTTAAATTCTTTATATTGGACCAAGTGGATCTGGGACCACTGGGGGGACCCTCAGATGAATTTTTAGAATTTATAGAGCTTAAGTGGCAGATTAAGACCAATGCATGCCAAGCTCCTGGATTAAACAATAGTATTTCTATCAGTTCTGTGTTAAAGTTAAAATCCATGTTTTTTATGCGATTTGAAAAGTATTTTTACAAGTATTGTTTTATGTACTTTTCGTATGTTTTTACATTTTTAATGATCTTTATTGTATGTGTTATATGGAGGAAGTGATTTATTAATGGAGGACCAATGAAAGGTTGGAGTGTGTTATTTAAAGTTGTGGTTTTATTCTAGATGTTATTCTGAGGAAGTCTAATACCGTGACGAAAGAGCTAAATCACAGGAATTAAAGGATTTGTTTTGTACTTTGACATGCTTGCTGTGTTTTCCTGGCTTTGCCCTTCATCTTGGGATTTTTTTTTTGGTTTTGCTTGTTTTTTATTTACTGGTCTTTTAAGTTGTTTAATGGACAAATTCAGGCCAGTAAAGCCAAACCCCACTAGCTGTGGACATGCATGTTTCTGCCTTGTTTTTTTTGTGTGTGACCTTTTCACTCATTGCTTTAGTTTGTTAGTTGGGATATTTTGCGGATACCCTCATGGTAATGGTCATCAGCTGGGTATAATAGCTCTGTGTTTCTAATACAGTCCACTTGTGCTGTGCTGATGAGGCCATAACAAGGCAGAAAAATGCATGTCCACAGCTAGTGTGGTTTAGCCTTATTGACCTGAATTTATCCATTAAATGACTTAAAAAGAAAAAAAAAATCATGGGCATTCAGAATTGCCATATAGCTGAAACACCTGATGTTCATAAGGGTTATTTGCATATATCCCATGTGCCTCTAATACAAGCGGTTTGAGGGGTCACTCAATGAATATTCTAGCTTGGGTAGAATTTTCTGTTAGTTTTTACTGATTGTTCTTTCTGTGTGAACTTTTCACTCGTTGTTTTAGTTCATCCGTTGCATTGGTGACTTTTTCAAGAAAGTTCACCAGATTGAGTAGACAAGTTCTGCCCTTGATTAATCCAAAATGATATCTGTCCCATGTTATGTCTTTCCATGGATTTGCATATGAGGCTGGTCAGACTTATGGGATTGTTATTGGCTGTGTCTCTGGAAGGTCCAACTTTATGAAGGGGAATGACTGTAGCTATTCTCCATTTGCTTAGTACAAATCCTGTATGGAGGCTGAGGTTTCCAGTGTTATTGGGGCTAGGGAGGGAGGGTTCTAAATTGTGCTTTGTGCTATTTAAGATGCATCCAGAAATATTGTCAGGACTGAACAGTGTAGTATTTCTAGCTTTTGACTGTGCTTTTAAGCCTTTTATGATAGCTGGAGATGAGTCAGTTACAGGTCTGTTTGGTGATATAGACAGAGGGGAGAGTGGGGTAAAGTTTGGGCTTAATTTATTGACCATTAGGTTTGCTATATTTTTAGCCTCAGTGTGGGTAACATTTTTTCACAATCACCTCAGTGCATTACTGTATCATGCTTCTCAGATAAGAAATAAATAAATAAATAAGGCCTTGTGATTGTCTTTGGCTTGGTTGCTATTCTAGCCCCAGACTTGGCTTTGGTGGTTTTATTAAGCTTGTGAGTTGTTTGTTTTTTTCAGTGATGATGGTTCTATCATTCAGGGAATTACTCTTCTTAGTTTGATCAAAATTCTCTAGAGGGAACAGATGCAGACCAGCCCTGGTGAAGCACCATGATCTGTTGGTTATATTCTGCTAGCCTGACAAATATTGGACTCCCTTTGAATGGCACCAAAAACTAAGCCACATATTAAATAATTTTTTTTGCTTATACTGCAGCATCACCCTGGAGAAGGTAGAATGCTGCTCAGTGCTGTGCTCATACCTGTCTGGGCCACATAGTCTGAGAGCTCCATCATGTCTCTCTCTTTGTATAGTCCAGGGAGGTACATCTCAAGTCACTGACACCCACATGTACTATGATGGAGCCATACTGGTACTTGTTTTTCAAGGACACTAGATGATCCAGCTACAGCTGTGAGGAAAGGATCCTAAAGTAAATGCACAACTGAAGGTGCTCAAGGTAATGTAGTGATATAAGAGTGACCCTAGAACCTTAGAGAACTGACAAGAAAACAAACTAACCATTTTAATAAATCATATGGGGACAGAAAACAGCAAATGTTATTCCCGTTCACAAGAGCAGAATTACAATTACAGAAATGAGAAACTGATGACCTGTGATTGTGATCTCTTCTGTAGTAAATATTATGGAATTGTGGAAGAAGGAGAGAATTTCAAACTATGTGAAACATGTGGGCTACAAGACTCAAGGCAACATGAATTCACAACAAGAGAACCATGCTCAACAAATCCTGTATGATTCTCTGATTGCATAGCCAGGTTGTTAGGTCAGTGGGTTTGACTTACTTAAACTTCAGCTGGTCATCTGATGCTATACCAAATAATAGGTCAGGAAACTAATCAGACACACCTGAAATGGGTCCTAGGATAGGCAATTGGATAGATCATTGGCTGTACAATACAGCTTATGGGGATATTAAAAAATAAAGCCACTTACACTAAAGCAGACTATTTAACAGGTTACCACAATGGGTCAGTACTGGAAAATCTTAAAACAAAGCAGATCCAAAACAAGAACAAAGTAAAATATCCAAAGGCTTGAAAGGAATGGAACAATCCAACGTATCTTGAATCAAAATTGACTTTAATGGAAAATGGAAAATCTTATCTAAAGAGGTTAATGCAGAAAAGGTATGGAAAGGATAACCACAGGGCTGGTAGGTCTGAAGCCATGGTTTAAGACATGGCTAATCATATTATACACAGAGTAATGCATGCAAACCATACAAAGTTGTAGGTTGGGAGGGAGTTGCAGCAGCAGCAAAAACAGAGGAAAGGGGTACATAAATGAAAAAAGTGCAGTATAAAAGACTGATGAGATACTATGAAATGCATAACGAAGCATGACCAGTAGAAAACAAAAAGTTATTATTCATGTTTATCATTAAATCACTGCTGCAGTAGCCTTCATCTATACTGGATATCTTGCAAAGGATCAGACCCACTGGCCCCCTTGCAAAGCTAGGGCATGTGGAAGGTGCCCTAAAGCTTTGGAAGCTGGCTAGTGAGTCTTAACCAAGGCAGAATGTTCTACACAGCTTAATGCTACTGCAACAGTGATGTACTGGAACATCTACTGTTATGATACGTTTTACTTACACAACTGAAATTTTCTTTACAGAAATTGGAAATGCCTGAATCTGGACAGCTGTATGTAGTTTAAAAGACCTCAGCTACTAATAATATACATGCGATATAGGCACTTTGTGGAAGCACACATTGCTGTATCAGAAGCCATTTAAAGAGACAGTAAGAAGAACAGCATTTATAATGTTTTTAAAAGCAGATGGAGATGGAACAGTTAATGAGAACAACATGGCAGAAAGTTTTGTGGACATGACAGAAATCCGATCAGTTAAACTAAGTACCATGTCTGAAAAATGAGATGAATAAGAACAACAGGACAGTCAAGATATGCAAAATGGATAGTACAAGACCCTCATTTGTGATGATCTGTTTATGAAGAAACAGTTAATCACAAATAAAGTGGTGATGTAAAAAATAGTAACCAATTCTATAGTGCATGGCACAGCCATAAAGCTGTCTTTACTACAACTGAAAGTAAGTGCAGTTTCAACTGTTAGATTAGTAGGACCTGCAGGCTAACTGAGTAATAATTAACAAAGAAGGAAAGCCATGTGGTGCTTATCTCGCTTACATCTATGTTTCAGTGCAGTAGATGTCAGGGACATCCAGCTTACAAAATACCAGTCTTCTTGATAGTCCTTGATTATGTTAAATACTAAAATAAGATAGCAGACTTATTTGCATCAGTTTATTTTTATTTTATTTATTTATTTGATACTCAGGATAATGTACTGAAACATATGGATTCATTTCAGCTGAACACACCAACGCATTATTTCAAAAGCTATTCCGAGTGGCTGGTTCTATGGCACTGAGTGTAGATACCCTGACTCTGACCCAGATGAAATGAGATAAATTAGTGACCCAATCACTGGAGGAATCAACAAGGCAAGGTATGAATAAGTGAGTGACTAATACCAGCTAATCCATCTTAAGGGAAGTAGCCTGGCCTGCTGTGACACTAGCTCCCAGAAGAGAGGACATGCAGCATGCAACAGCTGAATGAAAATGTTTACACCTATCAAGTTGTGAAAAGCACAAGAGTTGTAGTAGACAGATCATGGTATTGTGCATGTTGTACTGGCTGTCATTGTGTAAGCCTATGGTCATCAAGTTTTCACAGGAATCAATACATATGACAAAGGAAAAAACAGAATCTGTCCTTAATGCCTGCCTGGATGATGAACCATCCACTTATCAACTTTCACTCCACTATTTAAGGTGTTATGGGAAGTGAATGGATGATTGGACTGAAGAGGCTTCTTTGTCACTAGGCATGACAGGCAAAACTGACCAGAAACACATTTCCATTAAATTACTTGCATTAATAATTTACAGAGACTATTCAAAGCAAAATTCTTTTCTCGGGGACATGTTTGATGAACCTCAGACATTACAGTAGAACTCCTGATACTAGTCTTGGAATAAGGTCTGAAAGTAGATTGTGGAGTATCATGATTTCTCAAAATATTGATCCTTGTCCTCTTTTTTGTACTACTTAAAAACAATATATCACAATGTACCCCTTCCAGCACCTCAGACACCTGAAATGATATTCAAACCCAGGTTGCTGGAGCTGTAGTCAGGGATCTATCTGTTGGTGTCTTGGTGCTAGCTAAATATATCCTTATTGTTGATGCAAATGGTGCACCTTTTGCATTTGTCATGTACATTTGCATCTTAATCGGTGTCTGATGTGAATATGTGAAAATATAAGCAGTCCAACAATCCAACCACCACACGAAAGGATGCAAAAGAAGTTTAATGAGGTAAGTGCTTTCACTACAACTGCAGCTTCATCAGAAAAGGCATTTTCCTAATCTAACTGTAAAATGTTTTGCTATTTCTTGCATTTTGATGCTACTGTAAGTTTATAACCCATTTAAGTCTTTATGGCTTTGGTCAATACTGTTTGTGTTTTAACTCCTCTACCTTTATTTTACCAGCTTAGGCATTTTCATAGATCTAGGACCGTTCACCACCCTAGCTGTGAGTATTGGCCTTAGGCATTCCACCCTAAAGAAGATGCAACAAGATACAACTGATAATTACCACCTATGACTCTGTGGAGTGTAAACCTCTAGTATCGATTGGTATTCTTCATACACCACGAATGATGCCTAAACTCAAAAACAAAACAATTGGCTACAGTAATTGGCTTGTTAACTGGTGTTATTTTAGGAGGATCCAGCATGCGCCTGACAGAGATCAGATGGTCAGATGGACCCTCCTGCTTTGCCAGTGTTGACATACACATTTTGGCCAATAACTTTCACATACTGGCCAGAATTTTTCTTCCCCTGTGTTTCCTATTTTTAGGCAATATTTAAATCATGGAAAAGTCGAGTTTAAACAACACCAAGGTTGTTTTGCTGTTCTAGAAGCTTAAACAGCAACATGTTAGAGTTTCATGCCAACTCCAACTTTAAAGATATCTGTATTTGTATAATTACTGAGACATGGTTTTAGAACAAAGATAGCACTCCTTCCTTACTGTATATTGTACCTAGAACTGACATAGGACTACTGAAAACTGTGAATGTATATTCATATTTATTAGGCACCCTATGGTCTCATAGCAGAAATTGAATGATACCAACCTAAAACTTTTAGAGATTCTGCTGTGTCTCAACAAAAGCTGCCTAACACATCATTGCTACCTACAGTGTCACCAACAGAGCATTCTGATTACTGAAATCAATTCACTAAGCTATGCATCAAGCCCAAAAACATTTTATGGGAGACTCTAATTACTCTCTGTTGACTTGTAAACTAACACAGCCTCTTATTAATATGTCCAAAGATTCCTTGATATTGTAGATACTACCTCCGTAGTGCAAATTATCCTCTTCCAAGGGTGTTTTCCACCTTGACTTTGCCTCGCAAACTGCACCCTCTCCTGTTCCATCCACTTTCACTTCCTTCTTTTTAAATGTATCACCTGACTGGTACTTACACCCTCAGTGCTAGACTCCCCACCAATAATAAATTGTTCATATTTTGGGATTGTTCTAAAGCCAGTTTATTACTACCTACAGATTTCCTGGGTGAACAGCTGGCATATTCCACTAAACAAACCAATATGATGTGGCCCTTCCCCCTTATGAATAGTTGTATTGAATAAGTTGTTCTCAGCTGTCACAAGAGTTTTAACAAATTCAAAAATAAGTCAGGCTGGGGAAACACCCATATAAATTAATTGTATAAGAAAAGGAAAATCAACATGATGTGTACATCTCCACCTTTGAATGGCACTTGTCAATCACTCCATACTAATACAGAGAGGTGCAAAGTCTTAGTTATCAGCAGTTAAAGGCTACTGTGGTGGTCCAGCTATATAAAGGGCAGAAAAGACAATTCTAAATAGGTTCCTGACACCTTACTGTCCAGATAAGTAGTCAAAGAAGTGAAAGCAGAATCTGTACATTATGTATGTTACCCCCACTGTAGACACAGGTAGAGAAAGCTAGAAGCATACAATATACTGATGATGCTGTACTTATGGACATTTATCACATAACATCAAGAACATTTAAACCACTATGCATATCCATAGACATAAGTCACAAAGATGGCTGCTACATCACTACTTAATTTTCAACCTATCTAAAAACCAAAGCAGTATTACTTCAAGGTAAAAGTGCAGGACTAACAGGTCAAAACACTGGTTCCCCCAAAAAAATTGCAGTGGTTTATAACTGATATACTTTCTAGCTATACATATCTGCAGGAATAACTAAAAAAAATGATAAACTTTAACCATGAATTTTATGAAGTGGCTGAGACAAGTGAATATCATGGGCAGTTAGAATACAATGAAAATAGTTTTTAGTGGTTATTTACTGCGAATATTAATGGTAGTCATGCATGTCAGGCACCACAGTACAGACAAGATCCGTGCAGCCAATGTCAATTCACACCCAGCTCCTACAGCAACGTTATGAATAGCCACCACCATCCTGAGAGTTTTCTTGGCAAGAAGGGAACAGAAGTAGATTGCCAGGCCTTCCTCCTTTTTTACACATGCATGTGTGCTTGCCCCCCAACCCATATACATGCATACACATACACACACACACACACACACACACACACACACACACACACACACACACACACACACACACACACACACACACACACACACACACACACACACACACACACACACACACACACACACACACACACACACACACACACACTCAATCCGCCTAATGTTTAACTTTGACTTCGGACAGAACCCATAGAAAATTCACATGGACATAAAGAGGCCTTGCAGACTCTCTACAGAATGCATCCTAGCTGAGAAATGAACTGTCCATTTGATATAGATTTATAAATCTGAACATAACTGCATCATTCTATCTGTTTGTCTCTCCATGGCAGGCTGTAGCTACAAATAAATCACTTTCAATATAGAATTCCCTGCAACTTCATGAAGAACCTATAGATTTCAATTTAAATTGCTAATTAAATATAAATTATTCAAAGAACTGAGAACAACAAGGTAGCTACTGCCCTTCATTCTGTGGACCAGCTAGGTGATAAATTGGTCAGTGTGAGTGTTCCAGCACACTAGAATTCACTATCTCTAAAGTTCAGGAGTTTTACAATATGTATATGTATATATACTGGAAACAAAGCTAAAAGAGCATGTGATTCTCTGAACTGTGTGTGCCTATCTGCACATCACGCATGTCTAACCAACATATTCCCTGTTATTTTAAGTTATTCCCTTATTTCCTGGATACTTTCTAAAACAGAATGATACTAACTGTGAACATATATCGTCTTTGACTTACAACAGAGCATTTTGATTACCTAAATCAACTCAGTAAGTTACAGCTCAAGATCAGTAACTATGTGCTTCCTAATATGGTCATCAGGGAATTCTGAATCCACTCGGATGTTATATTCCTGGTATGTCTATAACTATTAATTATTTAAATTATATTTAGTTCACACCACATATTTATAAATATTTCTGTTCTTTATACCATTGTGATGAAGAGGTAGATTCTGTATACTGTATGTTTTTAGTATTGTCTTTATTCTTATGTTTTTTGTATTTCTGTCTGTGGAATGTTAACTATGTAGGCTGTACTTTGTAAAGAGCCTCCGTCTGCAAGTGATACAACTGAAAAACAGATCTAAACCAGATTGATGAATTCTCAGCTCATCTCTCCATTCTTTGGCAGCAAACTAGATGCTACAGAAAATAGGGTTCTTAGATCAATAGAACATTTAAAGGTTAAGGTAAAAAGTAGCTTATAAGGCAAAGTGCAGATAATTTAATATGAAGCTGACAGCTAATCTATGGGAAAATGGAAACAGTATTTAAAAATGTTGATTTGTTTTTAGTTGTTCATCTTTTGAGTGGGAAAGAGCCAATGGTTCAAGATTATGAAGAAGTTTAAGGTCCTCCTTTATAGTTGTGCAGAAAGTACATAATTGCTTATGGAATCAAACTTAGGTCTTCCACAATTCATTAACTTTTCAGTTGTATTACCATCCACTCTAATTGCTCATGCCATGGTAATTAAACTTCAACTCCAGTGCTGTAGGTTTGCTAATGAAAAAAAAAAACTTTAGCTGCATATTACTTGGTGAATCATGTCTAATGTATATACAGTAACTTTAACCAAAATGGTTCAGATGAGTACATAGCAAACCTTTATAACAAGTCATATTTCTTTTTGTAGCTGAGTAGATGGAAAAAAAAACTAATTGCAAGGGTTCAGACATGTAATACCTTTTTCTTATGTATGCATTTAACGACTACCTCAGACTAAGTGATCTGAAGTATTAAATATAAAAAAAAATATTACTCACAAAATCTAGAGGTAAAACACTGCCACACCAAATTCACAGAATGCTGAAATATTCAGAAAAGCAGCACCATCTGTAATAACACGATGCTAATAGGTATGTAACCCAAATCAGCAAGGCAGACCTAAGTTAATGAAAAATTCTGTCTAACTCAAAAGTTGAAGTTATCACATTAAGGAACTGGAATGCAGGGTTTCATTCTTCATGGAACAGACAATATTTATGGGTTATGCAGCTGAACAGAATCGGTTTAATTAATTGATTACTGCTTAAGGACCTACAGCTTCTACAAACTGATTCTTAAAGAATACTCTGGCATACTTTAGAAGTTAAGTGACATAGAGTGTTACATTATTTTATCAGAGATTATGCAGACTCAAATTTGAATCTGCATGAATCTGTCTGATGGCTGCAAATATGGTTCAACCATAATCCCATTGTCTAAGTGTGACAACTGTGCCCTGGCCCAGTCAAGGAGCCTCAGTCCTCAATAGTAACACCAGGAAGGTCATCTCATAGAAGAGGAAAGGATATCTAATACACACACATTAAAGTACAATTTCCCTTAAGTGCACACAGAGATCACAGTCAGTCTGGGGCTGGTTGCTCCCTTGCTCTCCAGGTCCCCAATAAGACTCCTCACTGGCACAGCTATAGGGTCCAGATCTCAGCCTAGCTGGCAAGCTAACCTCCAGTACCCTCTCTGGCCAATCAGTGCTTCATGTCCCTGTCCAGGTAGCTGACACACACCACACACACTTTGAGAAGAGGTTATATAACCACACAGACCCTCCTGGGAAAAAGGCTGTCACAGGTTCTCCAGCTGTGCCCCTTTTCCCAGGCTATATGGTAGTAATTACTGCCACCACCAGCTAATAAATATCAGCTACTCAAAGGCCCTTAAAAGGTTATCCAATTATTACTGTGCAATATTATTATCCAATGGTAGTATGACTAACAGTCAAGGCTTACTTTAGAGTGGCCTATTACAATAACCTCTATAAATATGCAATGTACTCTAGAGCTAATCTCTACACAAATCAGCCACAGGTAGAAGGTTTTAAAAAATATTTAATAATAAATAATTAAAGCACAAGACAAAACTACTACACCACAGAGATATCTAAGAGTTCAGAGATCACACAGAAACTTAAAATAATACAGTAGGACAGGTCTGATTTCAAAGAAAAATACCTAATTAACTTTTACTAGCTTTAACTATTCCTGCAAGAAATCACAGTGCTAAAACTTATATGTGAGCATAAGGCAGAATGCTGGTAAGTTTGATGTCCAAAGTCAAAATGCTTCCAGTCTCTTGTGAGAAATAGTATTTTAAACATTACTAACAAACATGTTTGCTGGGTCCCTCCCCAAATTACATCATTTTTGACACTTAGGTTTTCCCAGGGAAACAAACTGCATTATTTAGCAATCTAACACCTGCACAGAAACTTGCAACAATAGAAGACATTTCACATGTATATTCTAACAGAAACGAGAGCAATAAAGCACCTTCCACATCTAAATTCTGGTCATAAACTTTAACCTTAAAACAATGGGCATGAAACCTTCATCCAGCTGCACTGGAGCCAAACTGTAAAACATTAAAGAGATTTATAAGATCTTTTCAACTTAAAAAGACACATTTGAAATACTTGGCTTGGTTTTCCTTACAGCAGATGGCAATGTTGCAACAATCTTGAAGTTCACATTTTACAGTGTTTTCTTACATTTAAAAACACAAGCCTGTATTTTACATTTATTTATACAGTTGATAGAATTATGTATCAAATTCTATTTGACTAGACTGGCAGCCTTCGCCCATCTCTCCCCAATCGTCACATTGAGGATCTGCATAATTTTTTTCACTGACGATTACTTTCTCCTTTACATGCCATCATTCATTATTTAAAATATTATAACATTTAATATAAAATAAAATGATGATGAACTGAAAATCTGGTCACTTAGGCAGGATTAGTGGGTATTTAGATGAGACTTGTAATAATACATTGCTTGCTCTGAGGATCAATTTCATCTTACAGCGAACAATGATTTATGGTATTTCCACTCTTCATATAAAGAAAGAACAACTATCTTGGGATTCTCATGAACAAAATAAAAATATATATTACAAATAGCAAAACACTTTATTAAAATATGTATTACAAATAGCAAAACACTTTATTAAAAAGTGTATATTTTTCTTTATCTTTTTGGTTCATTTTCTTTGTTTTTTTTCTCCCTTGTCCATTGTTTTCTTTCCACATTTCAATATGCAAGTAGTAATTCAGCACCCCCATATATTATACAGACAATTATGTACATGACAGTATATGCTGTTAGCAAAAAAACAATTTCTTTCTGAGTAGGTTTATATGTGTGTGTGTGTGTGTATTAGCATTTAGTGTATCTGCCTATGAGGCACTTTTTTCTACAAATGTTAATGCTGTATTTATTTCAGATCTGGGGAATAGCCAGATTAGAAATGCTTAATGTACTTATACTTCTTACTGTCTGAAACCTCAAAGGAACTGAATATTCTGATTTGTATTTGTATCCTGCATTATTTATTTTCAAAGATGGATCATCTGGCAAAAGACAGAATAATCTGTATACTCATAGCCTACATTGAATCGTTTGAATGGAACCAGGGCTCTTATGGCTGCATATGAGTTATGCAAGGACTGAAAACCATGTTCTGTGTACCCATCTAAGACTGTTGAACTATAAATACAATCATTAAGTCCTCTAGAATTATTCTGATATGATGCCTTCTATAATACTACTAAAAAGTTCATTTTCCACACATATCTAATAAGAAGCATGTACTATAACCAAATAATGCATATATTTAAAGAATCCTGCACACTGAACTGCAGTTGTGAATTCATGCAACTATATTAAAAACCAAGACAAGATTCTTTAAGAATGTGAGCTTCTCCAGACAAATTTCTTTATTAGATATCATAAACATAAACTTTAATGAACAGTTATACTGTACATATTTTTGAAATCTGACATCAATTATTTTCCAAATCTGATATCAATTAATCATTCAGTATAATGGCATTTATACTTTGTAGTCTGGCTTACTGATAGATCTTATTCATTCATTCATGCATTCATTCATTCATTCATTCATTCATTCATTTGTTTGTTTGGTTGTTTATTTATTTATTTATGAGGAACATAGGAATGTAGGAAAAGTACTAGGCATGATATCTCATGAACTATAAGCTGCCTTGCCATATACCCCTTTAAGTAGACACACCTCAAAGTTATTGACACCTTTACAGGTACTTACTAGACCTCACCTCCCCAAACCAGCAGGGTTAGACATGATAATGCTGGTGTAAAAAATATAGTTATCAAGACTGGCATCAATAACAGCCAAAAAAAGCACTTTTCTTGCCATGGAGTGGTAACTTATTCCATAGGGTGGGAATACACTGCGTTAGGAACCTAGTCCTCCAGTGAGGCTTGTTTATTTATTGGTGTAGAATTAGTTCTCTGATATGGCTGTTTGTAGAGCCACTGGTTTTGTGAAGAAATCAAAGGTCAGATAGGACTGGTATCTCATCGCTCAAAAAAGCAAGAAACCGGTCACCTTGGAACAACCGATAAGTTAGTGAGTATAAGTAAAGTTGTGCTAATCTCTCAGGATAGTTGAATGATTTAAGGCCTTTAATTTCTTTGGTTAAAAATCACTGGGGTCTTCATGACTATGGTTTAAACATGATGACTGAGTTTGAGAGAGAGACAGAGAAAGAGCTGCCCACATATGTACCCCAGTCTGTTATAACTGTATCTATCTGAAAGGGATAGCCATTTACAAGATATGAAGTGGTATCAGCTGTTTGCTGAATGCTAGTATACTACCATTTTCTACATTTAGCTTGGCACCATTTTTCAGTACACCAGGTAAATTCATACTCCAGTCCTTGTTGAAGCAATTTAGTATCAGCAGATGAGCAGATACCTGCGCCCGCACTGTTGTCATTAGCGTGGTCAACAATATTCCTGGGATATTGGCTTAGATGTCTGCAAAATAAATAGTAAACAGGAGAGGCCTCAACACTGATCCCTGTGGTACTCAGTAGTCAAAATTTTAGATTCATAGAGGCTACCTGTAGGATAGCCAATCTGCAATCCAGTTGACAACACAATAGTTTATATTAAGTTTGTATAATTTTTCAAAAATACCATCTTGGGACATTTTGGCAAAAGGCTTGGCCATATTAAGATTAGCAACATGCATGGAATGATTACTACCTACAGCATCTGTAACCTTTTCAAAGCAGTATACTAGGTTTGTGAGATAGGACCTGTCCTTCATAAAACCAAACTGAGTGGGGTCTAGATCTGTAAAGGGACCCTGGGCCTTTTGTTGGGGTGTCATACTGGTTCTTCCATAGACATCAGGCACAAACACTGTGGCTAGGCTGAGGCTGAACAGTTTTAGGAGAGGCTCAGATAGTGCATACTTGTCAGTGATGAGAATGCATATGAGAATGTAGGCTAGTAAGTTATCTGGTCCCATAAAAATATTGCTTTTAGCATTTGACAGGGATTCTAAGACGTGTTCAAAAATGATTCCAGGATAATCTAAACTGTTCAAGGATAACAAGGTAAACAAGGTGGATACATGGGGTAAAGTTAGTATTAAATTTGTCTGCTAATATATTGGCTATATAATTGGGACTGGAATGAGTAATGTTATTATGGATAAGCTCAAAAGGTTCATAGATTTATAGGTATATACTAGGTTAAACCACCAAGGCCTTTATATCCTAGCCATGCAATCCAACCCAAGTGTATCCCTATATATTATTATTGGCATTAATTAGGACATACATTAGTTTGGAAGTTTCTAGAGGTTATGTGGGGCAGAGGGGGTTAGTTTGGGCATTACTGTCTGCATCTGTCTATCAGAAACATGAGGGCTAAACCCAAGGTGAATTCTGATTTCCCATCCATTAGTCAAGGGTACACTTAAATAAATTTAGGGATGGACTGTACTTCGAATAGATGAAAATCCTGTTCCAGAGCATGGATATCCTCTGAGACACATATCTGCCTTGCTAACATGTCTTATTTATTTATTTCACAAGCAAAATTTAAATCCTTAGATCTAGTTGTTCTGATGTTGCTCATTTTGCAAATGTGCAAAAGGTCTATCAGAGCTGGAGCCAAGGATGCCTTGTATATGCCAGGCATAGATCGCCTCTCAGTAACCTATAGTAGAGAGAGTATAGAGATATGGCTTTAAGGCAATCCATATAGGATACTGCTTTTATATACTGGATTCTCCTGATTAGAAACCTTTGTGGTGTTCCACCTGTTGCATATGTTTGGTCAGGTATATGCCGAAGGGGAGATTATACTGAATGATGGGTCTGATAAGTAATGAATAAAATGCATTATAACTTCCTTGGACCTGGATGCCATTACCTCACTTATTAGTTGGGTGACATAGAATGATTTCTTTCTACCTTGGCCATATGTTGGTCAAAGTCCAGATTGCTGTCTATGTATGTTCAAAACAAACAAAAAAAAAAAAAAACAAGCCACACAAATAAAGAAGCTGAATTCATTTTATAATCATCTGGTACCTCGGCATTTCGCTTTCAAGGATAAATCACAATCAAGTTACAGCTCCTTTTATACAGCAATACCCCCTACTAATCGGTTACAAAAACATTTCAAGTACATACTTCTTTACTAACATATAAATATTACAAAGTCAACATACATACTTTATAACATTCACATGTTAAAACCTGATACAAAATTTTTTATACTTTCTAGCTGACACCATCAAATATTGCAATTTTATCCCTTTGTGCAGTACACATTAGCTGGTTATACAGTCAAATTAACCTCAAGGTTAAGACCCTTAGGAAAGAGTGTGCCAACATTACTAATCATCCTACCTTCTAACCTAAGCAACTTAGTGATAAAATCACCCCTCTCGCATTGTAAGGTTGACCCAACACACCCACCATGATGCACGTGAAAGTGCTCAGCAACAGGACTGTTAATATCCTTTTTCCTGATGTCACCCAAATGTTCCAAGTGTCTAACCTTAACCATTTTTTTAGTTTGTCCCACATATCACTTAAACTTATTACAACCACAATCCAAAATGTATATCACCCCACAAGAATTACAACTGAATTGACCCCTAGAAAACAAATTTCCTTCCATTGATATATTTACCTGACAAATTTTTCATCTTTTGGCATACCATACAATGCTTACAAGGAAATGTGCCCAATTCATCAAAACTTACATCCACCTGTCTCATATTTAATAACTCTTTTTAAGATTCAAATATCTTCAATAAGTAAATATTACATACCCAAGAAATAAGCCTCCACATTGCTTATCTCGATGTACAAGATGACAAAGCTCCAACACCATCTTTCTCAAAATGACCAAAAATGGGAATATTTTGTAACAAAATACAAATCTTTCCTGTTCGCTTCATTGCCCTGCTGATCACCCACTTCATCAGTCAGCCTCTTAAAACCAACTCTGCTCATAACATTAACATGTATCACATCCCTACTCTTATTAGCAACTGCACCCCCACACACCCTTTTAATAGACCCATACATTTGCCTGTTATACCCCCTCATCCCTAATCTTTCTACCACTTCACTAATCTTAACTTTCTTAAGTTTGTCTTCAGAGGTATTACACAGGGGACATTTAATTTCACCTACTGGAAGGGAACTAATGAGGTGCAGAGGATGCATGCTATCTGCATGCAAAAAATGGTTAACAGCAGTGGGTTTACAGTAGGGCTTAAACTGGGTTTTACCATGCTCATCTATGTAAAATTCTACATCAAGGAATTCTATAGCATTTTCCCACAGTCAAAAGAAAATCTTAACCCATGTGAATTTCTGTTTACTTGTTCCATAAACAATGAAAATTCACCTATAGGTCCTCTACAAATAAAAAACATATCATCAATAAACCTTTTGTATACGATGACTTGCTTTCTGAAAAATTCAGTACCATAGATGAACTTCTTTTTATACTCCCCCATGTATAAAATTGCACTGGAAGGGGTATATGGTGCACCCATAGCAGTCCCTCTCTTTTGCAAATAAATTTCATTCTCAAACACAAAATAACTGTGCGTCAAACAATATTCCAAAAGTCTCACTATAAAAGCAGTACACAGACCTTCTCCCATTACACTCCAAATAGCCTCCAAGCCCCATGTAATGTCAATGTTGGTGTAGAAAGCATTTACATCCACAACAGCCCAATAATAATGTTCCTGCCATTCTACCTCAGAAACCAAGTGGCTTAAGTAAAGAGTCAAGAAAAATACCAGTATTCTCCAAAAATGAATTTACCCCTGAAAGTATGGGTCTTCCAGGTGGGTCAGATAAACTTTTGTGCACCTTGGGAATGGCATACAATATTGGGTCAACAGGCTTAGCAACATATAACCTTTTAACATCAACAGAATCCCAAAAAAAGTATTTCTCCCCTCTCTAACAATTCCAGCAATGATGCATTAAAGTGCTTAATTAGATTGTTAGGCAATTTAACATATTCTTTCTCATTTACCAATAAATTCCTAACCATGATATTATACTTAGCCCTAGGTAAAACCATCCAATTTCCCGCTTTATCAGACTGCTTAAATACATATTGTTCAGTGTAACCCTTCATTTGCTTTATACCTTACCATTCCTATTTTGTTAAATTGAAATGCTTATTAGCTTTTAAAAATTTAAAATATTCCAGTTCAGCTTTTTTAAGTGACACCTGTTCAAACAGTATGACAGCAGGGGGCATTTTAGGGGGATAAAAATTGCTAACATTTGAAAATTTAGGAACAAGTAATTTTTTATAACCCCTTCCAAACAAACTGTGATTCCCCCTCTTTAACATGTTCATTTGTGTAAAAAACACATTATCATATGCAGATGAAGTCAATAATGGATCATCACAGTCAACATCTTTAACATTAAATTCCACTGGCACATTTTTGTTAGCAAAATATACCCTCAAATGTAACTTCCTACAAAACCTTTTTACATTAAAAACAATATCAGCTAAGGTAGGTGCAAACTTCATGCCCTTTTCCAACATTTTCAAAGCATCCTGACAAATGTTTAAATCAGATAAATGTATCACCTGTAAAGTTTGCACACCATTACAAACATAATTAGATTTAGCAGAGTCATAGGAAAAAAAAACATTTTGTCTTACTGTAACACAAACATCAGTCCTTAAGTCTTTTTGAAGTCTTTTGTCCTGTTTTTCCAACCCTTCCCTTTCACCGACAACAAAAAACTCATTTTGTTTTGTTTCAGTTTGCTGCAACTATTCCCCCTTCATTTCCTGACCTAATGTTTTCAAAAGAAACACTTATCCTCGAGGAAATCTCCGCCTATATCGATGTCTCTCTCATCACAGAACCACATTCACTAAATCTGGATTTAGGCCTACCCCATTTGGTTTCCGCTGCCAAACATAAACATTTTTTTTTGTTTTGTGCATTGTTACTTTGGAATTTTGTTTTAATTCATGTCTACATATGTTCACAGATTCCTGACTAGCGGGTCAACTCTTATGGAAATCTTATCGATGGAGTATTTAGCCTAAGTAGCAATTTTCCCAAAAAGCACTATAATGCATTTCTTGGCATTGAATTTTAGCCTGTGACTTTTCTGCCAGTCATTTGTTTGTCAGATCCTCTTGTATGATGTTTGTGTCATGGGGATAATCTATGATAACTCCCATTTTACAGTCTAAAAACTTGGTCATTATAAGGCCCTTGACATTAGCCTTTACCTATGGAAAGTAGAGGCCAAATAGGAGTGGTCCCAGCACATCAGATGCATGCCAGTGAATTGTCAGACATTATTCCTTAATGTCCTCACATAAGCAAAGAATGATTTGCAGTTTCTTTGGGTATCTGTAGTGAACTTAAGCTTATATTCTGCTTTATATGGTCTATTAGTTCTCTTAATTTCCTTACTGGCATGTTTCAGTGTGTTCTTGAGGTAGGGGAATGGGGATTTTTCATTATTTCCTTCTTTTGTTATACAGTTTATTAATACATGTGTCCCACCATTACATTTAGGGAAGACGGGTAATGACATTCCTATGCAATTGTATAGATGATTGCAAAACTCAGAAGGGAATGTGGCAGAACTCATAGTTTGATCCATTTGTAGGGGATTGTTGGGAGTTTTGCATAGGTCTTCTACAAGATGAAATAAACTGGCCCTGGAGAAGTCCCTAAAGATGGTGTCATTTTGTGGCGAGTCATGCCACCAGGCCTGAAAAACAATATGATAGATTTGTTATTAGATTTCACTACTAATGAGAAATGTGGTTCAAGGTACAGATATGGGATAGGTTGTTAAGAACGAAGCCAAAGATAATAGGCCCCCTAGTGGGTAGATTTACAAGTAGCTCCAGCACATTGGTATTATCAATTCTAGAAAATGCTGAGCATATCTCCTTTTTGAGGTGCAAGTGTGCCAATCAATGTGTAGATAATTGAAGATATTAGTAAGAAGGTATTTAGTTTGATATCTAACACCTCAAAGTTGTTAAGGTAATTTATGTGATATCTGTGTGGAATTGGTTCAAATCCAAATCAAAATGAAGTAATAGCTGGATTTATTAAGGGGGATTTTGATCTCCAGGAGCTTCAGGTTAGGGCCATGGTTAATTTGCCACAAAGTGATGAAGTTTCTGACAAATGCAGATACTCCTCCAAAATTGTCTAAGGGCCTAAAGGCATGACTGGTGTTTAACCCTGGTACACAGGGAGTGCTGTCTTTGCACTGAATCTATTTGTCAGTAACTCCACAAATACAGATGTGTTTGAGTTGCGGGAGTGCCTCATGTTCTGGCATATTTTTATTTAGACTCCTAACAATGAGTAGAACCATCATGATATTGTCTGAATTTGAATTTGACTTTACTATGCAGAAATCTCAACTAGGAGGAATTTCCATACAAAAGACAATATGGGGGCATCAAATGCTTTAGCCAGTATATGGAACTCCTGAGATGAAAGGTGTAAGCCATCCCTGGTGAAACAGGAAATCTTATCTACCATGTCACCCCAGATCAACATATACTAGATCCCCTTAGAATGACACAAACCACTGAGTCAATTATTAAAGGCATTATCTTGTCTTTGTATCTAGGCATCTTTCTCGCTGAAGACAAGATACTATTCAAGACCAGTGTACTTCTTGATGCTAACATATGTATAGTAAGTTCTGCTGTATGTCTGTCTGGGTGCAGGTCCTTAGTCATTCACTCTCACGTGGGCCACCACTAGGGCATAATCATATTTTCTGGCTTAAGGGATCTTATTTTCCTTGTGATAGCATAGATCCTGGCACAGACTGAGCAGTTTACAGTCACTCTGTTCAGAGCCATAGCTGACTTATTTTGTGCCCAGTGCATTCCCCCTGATTTCGCACCACTCAAAGTTGAGGAACAAAACAGGTCTCTCTGCAGTGACCGCAAAAAAAAAGTTTATTTTTTGTAATTTGTAGCAAAACTGCTTGCTACAAATGTAAGAAGAGGCTTGCTACAGTTTAAATACCAAAGTACCATACACAGAGTGCTGAAGCCTCGACCACAAGTACAGCATCGGCATTCATTTATGAATGCTGATACTGCACTGTACCACACATGAAGCACTACAAATGTAGTATTAGCATTCATTTCTGAATGTCTGTATTGTTCTACCACCTGATCAATATTTTCCAATCATACCCCTGACATCGTGCACCTGGGGCTACTTGTCCTTTAACCGTGCCCCAGCAATGTCTCTGGCCCCATTTCTGTCCTGTCTAGTAAGCGTGGAGTTGGTGTGCCTAACTATAGGCTTTCCGATTACTAAAACATTTCCCCGTGTAGAAGCAGACTTACTGGGCTGAATGGGCCTAGGCCTCCTTTTGTGGTAACCCACGCATGAGCTATATGTATTTACAGTTTGCGTGAATACAGCAGGAGTAGGTGTTGCCCTCTGTCTTTTAATACATGTTCTATGAGGCTTTGTCACATTTTTCTTTACAATCACAGCATAAGTTATAAACCTAGTGTATAATGTGATTGATGTGGTCCTGTGAAGAAATTACTGCTGAAAGTAAAAATTTTAAAGCATTTGGAAGATGTGGTGGCACAGAACCCAAGGCAGTATGCCTTCATAACAAAGTCATCTCAATCCAATAAAATAGATTTGTTACCATGGTATTCAATCAGAAAGAGGCAATGCATGCAACAGCCTTTGACTTTAATAAGGCAAGCAAAATGGTACCTCATTAAAGGTTACAGAACAACTTGAAGTGAGCCCTAAGGAGATATGAAGATAAAATATTTGGTTACAGAAGAGAAGGAGGATCACAGTAAAAGAAATCCATGAATTGCCACAGGTGTTTATAGCAGGTAGTCTTCACTGTACTTTAAAGTGACATGGTACAAGGCCCAGAAGAAGCATTGTATCTCTTTTTTGCTGAAAACACACATTTATACAAGAGGGTTGTTATACAAGAAAATAAAAAGAAGATGAAAAGAGATCTGGTAAGATCAGGATAACAACCTAAGACAAAGTAACGTGCACAGAATGCAAAAATGAAAAACAATACATACAGGAAGCAAAAGGCCAAGAAAGGAATGCATCAAGTGAGGAGAAGTAGTGAGCAGTTGAAACAACGATGGGTAACTGATGGTGTACAACAAACGATAGTACACAGCAGAATACCAACAGGTATTCTGAGGTCTGATGCCACACACAAAGGCCCTCTGTCTCCAAAGGTCAGGGATTAATACTGTCCATGCTAGAAAGTGACAGTAATACAATTATAAAATTGACTTGAAATTGTCAAAATAAAATAATAAATAATAATTTGTTATAGCTTAAATATATTTTGTTAATTTTCATGCAAAAACTAATCACTTCTACAAGAAAACTAAGATCAGCAAATAAAGTAGGCATGGTTGCATAACAATCCCAAAGTTGGAACAAATGCAAACAATACTAACAAATTATTTACTTAGCATCAGATAAAAATGAGTAAAACTTAGTCGCTAATTCTAAGGAATACAGTAAGTACAAAGTAGTGAAAAACATCAACAGATTGTAATAGAAAGTAGGAAACAGTTTGCTTACTGGTTATTTCCTCTGAATACATGGCTAAAACATGTATTTCAAAATGGTGACAGGCTGGCTGCCAGTGGAACTGATGTCTGTTGCTGTTTGACTTCTATAGCTTTGTCCACTCTCCTGATTGTCTTTGACTTCTGCATTTTATATTTTACCATCTTATTTACTTTACTGATTTGGATTGTGCTGGTACTTTCTAAAATTTTTAAACTATCAAAGACTGTTTAAATATCTTGAAAACACCTTATAAGTTTGATGTTTTTTGACCAGCGACTATTTCTGTTGTTTGAAGATACTGACAAATCTTGTTGCAGAGTTCAGAAGGGGAAGCCTCTCACATTACATACAGTTCCACTGCTCTTATTGGGGCGGATCTCTGATTGGTCTTTGGTTTGCTGCTGGACTGCAGCTTTTTCTGTTGCCCATCTTTGTTTTACTGCATTTGTGGCTGCTGTCACAACTTATAGGATCACAGGTTATATCCATAGGTGTATACTAGTCTAATGACCACTAGGACCTCTATAAGCCTAGATGTCAACCCAAATGAGTCCCACAAGTTTTATGCTTTAGTCATTTATATAGAGGTGATTGTTGTTTATGATATGATTTACTGACTGTCTCTGTACATCAGGGACATAGGTGTCACATCAGGGATGATGATTTTTCCTCCAGTGTTCCAACTTACATTTAAGTAGGGTTAGGACCTTATGTCAATTGGATGGGGAGACTATTCTAGAGAATGGGAATTCTCTAAGATACATATCTGTCTTTTCACCATGTCCTAGTTATGTTGCAAGCAACATTTAGTTCTGCTGCTGTTTGGCAAATATGCAAAATGTTCATCAGAGCAGCATCCAGGGATGCCATGTATGCTAGGCATAGATTGGCTCACAGTAGTCTGTAGGAGATCAAGAGAGAGGGCTTTGAGGTGATCCACATAAGACATTCCAGTTGTTGCATGTGCCCAGTCAGGGTCATAGTGAAGTGTCCATTATACTCAATGATGGGTCTAATGAAGGCAAAGTATAGTGGCACAATGACTTCTCTGGGCCTAGATGCCATGCTCTTACTTATCAGCTGAGCAACACAGAAGAATTTGCTTACTACTTTGGACACATCGGTTGAAGGCAAGGTTACTGCCAACATGTGTTCCCAGATCCCTGACTATTTGGTCCACTCTTAAGTGTGATTTATCAATGATGTAGTTTCCTGGGGTGGACGACTTCCCAAAAAGTGCTATAATACATTTGTTTGGCATTGAGCTTTACGCCATGGCTTTGGCATCAGTCATTCAACTGTGTTAGACCCTCTTGTAAGATGTTTCTGTCTTTCGGGAATTATATGACTATTCCCAGTTTGCAATCATCTGGAACTTGGTCAATCAGAGGCTTTTGACAATGATGTTGACTTCCGAGTAGTAGATACCAAAGAGGAGTGGGCCCAGCACAGAATCCTAAGTGATTCCACTGATGATCTGCCTCTTTCTGGAGGTGTTCCCACCAGTCCTAACTTCCCTGGTCCTATCTGTGAGACACTTGGTTATCCAACATGATATATAGGGGTTCATGCCTAATTTTTTAAGTTTGTTAACAATGCTGAAGTGGGGTATTATATCAAATCCTTAGCCATATCAAGGTAGGCAGTATGCATTGTTTTACCCTCATTCAATGCCATTGTGACCTTCTTAAAGAAGTCCGCCAGGTTCAGTAGGCATGACCTTCTTTTGACAAAGCCAAACTGTGATGGATCCAGTGTATAAAGGTCTCGTAGGTCTTCGCTGATAAGTTCCAAGATAATTCTTTCAATGGCTTTGCATATATGACTAATGAGTGCATTGTAGTTCTCCATTATCTTGCCACAAAATATGTTTGAGACTATGGTATATAGTAACTCGAGTGACCCTGATAGGTCATATTTTATACTATTCAGAAGGCATCCTAGGAAATTATCAAGGCTCACTGAGACTGTGTTCTTTACCTTGAAGAGCACAGCCAGGGTATGCTCTCTATTTATAGTTGGAGGGGTTATGTTTGAAGGTATTTCTTGGGGAGGTGGCTGAGGATGAGTGGGGAGTAAAGCTGCAACTGAATTTGGCAGCCAGAAGATTCACTGTATCACTGGTCTCAGTGAAAGTGACAGCATTAACCACCAGTTCAGCACAGTGCTGCGTGTTGCCTTTGAGGTTTCTGACATAGATGAAGAAGGCCATTTGGTTTCTTCTTGCTGGAAGGCTATCTTGACCTCAAAACTGGATTTATTGAACTTAATTAGTCCTCTTAGTTGCCTATTTAATTTTATGGGAGTTCTTATGTTATGGAAGTTACACTTCCTGATTTTAGCCATAATTTTTTCCTCTTGTTGTATAATCTGTTTCATTTGGGAAGCCACCAGTGTGGTTAGTTCCTGGAGTTAGTTTTGGGCTTGCTTCTGGTAAATACAGCAACTTCTATGCAGCCATTGATATAGTTGTACACAGTTTCTATGAGCAATAGGCTGCTGTGTTCTCTGGGTTTGGAGGGGAATTGAAGTTTGGCACACTATCGCATAATAAAAGGAAGTTAGCCTTGGAATAGTTCCTAACTGTTATTTTGTTTACTGGGGTTACTGAGTTGTTTTGGATTTTAAATGAGATAGCTTTATGGTCAGACCTTACAAGGGAGAATGTGACATTTGGGTGGGGGGGTGTGGGGTGTGAAGTGTTCTTTCATGTTTTTGAGTATGAGGTCCAGTATTTTGGAACCCTTAGTAAACATATGCACTATCTGGTCAAGGGTCCAAGAATCTCTACACATGCAGATTTGAGGCCATGTAGGATTCCTAGTCTATAGAGGAGTAATTAAAGTCCCCCATGAATAAGGTATTAGGTTGGATGCTGAGTGTCTCCAATAGATCTAAGTATGCTCTATGAGTTTTGTGAGACATAAGGGGTGACCTATAGTTTACTAGGATTTATTACAGGATTCTATATATAGTGTCTTGCACAAGGAGAAACTATTTAACCAACCTAGAAGTATGCTTGTTAATGATCTACATTTAGACACCTCCACCTTTAGTCTCTGTGCATCTACTGGTCTAAAAGTGTGGAAGGCACTGGAACCTTGCACTGCCAGAGTACTATCAGCAGCTTTAAACAATGTTTTAGTAACTGCGTTGATGTTTATATTGTTCAAGGTGAGAAGTACATTGGAGGGAATGTAGTTTTTTTTCTTTAGAATCCTGACATTGAGCAGTACAGTTGAATTTATTTTGTTATGTCAGTGAATAAAGCTTTGGTTTGAACTGCACTCAGCTCTGAAGTCTTCTTCTTCCTTTGGAATTTGCTATGTTGGTAGGTTTGCCAATTTGGCACTGCCTAAAAATGGCTGTGTGGTGTGGGGGTGTAGCCAGAGAATTCCATTTTGTACCTCCATGTTCTTATTCCTCCCCTTAACCCCCCTGGCATTAAAAATGTGCACATCTCACAAAAACCTTTCCCCCAAACACTTAAGAACTGCATGCATCATTAGCAACTGTTCACTCTAAACTCATTAAAGATATTGCCTTTGGATTAGCAATATTCTCTAAAAGTAAGCTTATGTTGGAGATCTTAATTTAGACAGCCACTGACATATCCTGATTTTTTTTACACTTTTCTAATTGATGCTCAGATAAAAATGTGCTTTGCAAAGTACAAAGAGTATGCCTGGCTACACCCTTGCTGTGAGGAAGGATACATTTTTAGCAAGTATTTGAAAGCCTGGAGGAGACAGGTGCTAACCATGCTTGCAAAGCAAAATGGTCTATTAACCTTGTCATCCCATACTGGCAAATATTGAATCCCATTAGAATGACACCAGAAACTCAGCCAGTTGTTAAAAATCAGTCATCTTTTGTTCGTATTGTGACATCCTCTTTGGTGCAGGTAATATGCTGCTTGGTGCTGGGCTCCTACCAGCCTGAGACACATGTGCAGAGAGATCTATAATGTCTGTCATCATATAGTCTAGGGAGGTACATCTCGGGTTATGTACACCTAAATGGACTATGATGGAATCGTACTGCTACCTGTGTGTGTGTAATTTGGTGGATCCAGGTTCCAGACAGGTAACTTACCGTTCTCTTCTCCTTGTTCAGCCTGGTTAGAGGGGCATCACTATGACTTACAATGGCGCCCCTATGAGTAGAATCCTGGGAAATGTGTTTGCTTGCCTTATGTGATTTGTACTTGGGCAGCACTGACTGTGGCTGTGTGCAGTGTTAGGTTTTGATTTTGTTCAGTGCTTTTGATTTTTTGGGTTTGCTGAGGATAATCTTTTCAGCTTTTTTGGTGGACTGATGCATTGTACAAATGGAGTCCTGGGCAGTTTTGGATTCCTTTTGCTATCATTGGACTGCTGTTATCATCTGTGGCTCTGCTTTGCCCTTGTGGTTGATGGATTGCCCCGGGCTGCCTTGACAGGAATCAACTGCAGACAAAATCTGGAGAGAATTTAACTCCAGATGACTTAGGCTGCCTTAATAGGAATTGGCCACAGAAAGACCTTGGATGCAATGATTCAAACTAATGATCTAGTTTTCATTATAGAAACATGGTTAGATGTGAATTCAAGCTGTATGCCTTAATTCCCCCAAGTTATAAGATTTTTCACTATACTACATCTGTTTGTCATTGAGTGGGGTTGCTATTCTTCATTGTGGCATTTTAAGATATAGTCATAATAAGACTGGTTATACCAACACTTTTGAATATACTTTATGTCTTGGTCCATCATTTGATTGTCTTGACATCTATCACTTACCTGGTCTTCATAGACCTTTTCTACAGGAATTGGTTGATTATTTTTTTTTCTTCTCACATTGTGATAATCCATCCATGTTGGATAACTGTATGCGATTTTCACATAGATTAGATGACATCTCAGTAGTCTTTGTTAAAGAGATTTTATTAGTTATGAATGGGTTTGGTTTCATACAGCACTTAGATTCTTCTGTGTATTTTCATGGACACACATTGCAACTTGTTTTCCATTTAGAAATATCTATTTCTGACTTGGAAACTTCATCTTGTTACATGATCTACCACTCCATCATAGCTTTACTCTTAACACTCCAGTGCCACATTCTCCCATGGCCACCCTTGTTTCTTGTAAGATTACTTCTTCTATTATTCCTGAAATAGTTGTATCTGCTATACCTTTGTTCTTATTAAATCTATCCAGTGAACCTGATGAACTTGTTCTTAAATACAGTACTCTATTGACCCTCAGTCATGACCTAATTGTCCCCAGTCAGCTATGTCCAGTTAAATTAACTGCACGCGAGCAATGGTTTAATTCTTTTCCTCAAGTAATAAGAAAGACAGGTTCTAGACTTGAGCATAGGTGGCATCAAACTGGTCTTTTAGAAGATAAACTTGCTCTTGATAATCAGTTCTCTATTTACCACTCTGAAGCCTGTCATTCTAAATCTAGTTTTCTTTCTCAACATAATGTCCAAGCAGCTAGCAGGCCAGCAACCTTATTTAAAGTGATCAACCATCTTTCTAACCCCAGTTGTCAAGACACAAGCCTATCCTTTTCTTCGGATGAGTGAGAACTGGCAGCTTGCTACTTTTCTGCTAAAAGTTCTATTATCATGCTTCTTTACCTATTTACCATTTCTGTTATTCTACCTTTGGCCATAAGTAGGACTTCTTTTTCATTCAATTGGGGGGTGTTCTTTTTCTTTTTTTGCATTTCACTGCCAAGTCTTGAACCCAGGATATTGTGCACTGCAGTCAGAGCAACATACCACTATGCCATATCAGTATTTCTGATCTGTACCATCTGATCTGCAGCATCTGTAATAGTACTTGTTCTTTGGATCCTTGTTTGTCTTGGCTTGTACTGGCATCCTTTAAGGCAATCAGTGCCCTTACTTTCAAGATCATCACCAGCTCACTTATACTTGGGATGTTTCTGTCTTTCTTGAAAAAGGCTTTAGTGACCCATATCCTCAAAAAGGCTAAGCTTGATTCTGATGACCTTGCCAATTATTGTTTTATCTCAAATCTCCTATTCTTGGGTAAGATACCTAAGAAAGTAGCTTACACCCAGTTGGAGTAATTTTTGAACAGTTAGGCCATTGTCAATCCATTCCAGTCTGGATTTAGGACTAGGCAGAGCATTGAGACAGCTCTAAAAGTTTTCAATGATCTCCTTGTTATGAGAGATCAGCATTGTTATTCTTTTTAACCCTTCTTGATATCTCAATGGCATTTGATTTAGTGGACCCTACTCTTCCTTTAGAGCATTTGCATCATTACTGTGGTGTCTCTGTGACTGTCCTGGATTGGTTTGCATGTTATTGATCAGGTTGTTTTGAGAGGGTAGTTTCAGGAGTGAATTCCTTTCCTTATCCTCTGGATTATAAGGGTTCCACAGCAGACTAATTTTGGTCCACTACTTTTACCATCTACTTATTGCCTCTAGTAGACATTATCCATTTGTGAGGATCACACACAGCTTTACCTCCTCTTTCCTCAGGCCTCTTACAACCTGGAACTTACCAATGACTGGATAGTCAGTAATAGACTGAAGCTTAACACTTCTAAGACCATAGCAATGGAAATTTATGCTACATTGAGAAACTCCTCCCTTTCTCTTTTGTCACCAGATATTACTTATTTTGGTGACAAACTTAAATTTTTGCCTAGAGTGTGTAATCTTGGGTAATTCTTGATGAAAGGCTGAGGCATAAGGACCATATTGCAGCTGTCATCAAATCACCTTCTTTACTTTGCCATATTATAACCAAAATCAATCAGCTTATTCCTCCCTGTGAACTCCCTGCAGTAGACTATGCCTTTATATCTTATTGCCTGGACTACTGTAATGCTTTACTTGTTGATCTCCCTGACTTTGATATGCTGGAATTCCAAGACATCACCACATTACACCTACTCTTCAGAATTTACACTGGCTCCCAATTAAACATTGCATTACTCACAAAACCTTCACAACCTTGGTCCACCTTATCTGCAGGATCTCCTTTGGGATATGGACCTTCAAATACCCTGCTTTCCAGCTGCCTCAGCCTTCTGGCCATTCCACCTTAAAACCTCGATTCTTCAGATTATCATTCATTTAGTTATCAAGGTCCTACTTTGTGGAATCCTTTACCTGGTTCATTGCATGACATACCTACCTTAGGTGGTTTTAAAAGTGCTTTAAAATCACAACTGCTCTATCTTGCTTATACTTAATTTCTTTAATGCTTTACTTATTTATTATTGCTGTTATGTTTGCCTGTTTAAAATTTTCGTATACTACTTGGGCACAAGTACTTAAATAAACTTGAACTTGAGTATTGGGAGGTACAACAACATTACTTACATTTCACGTCATTTTGTAGAATAACATTTGATGGAATCACAATGCATGACATTCAGATGGCTGGAATCTAATATATGCAATTGCTTTTTTACTTGAATCTGCATTTATTGAGCTGCAGCATAGTTATGCATATTCTTGAAAATACATGTCGAAAAATGTTAAAATATATAACACATTTTAAATGTAGACCCCCCTCCTGCAACCCCAAACCTCTAAGTTCTGTATATATCAATTCTAAAAATGTAGTACATTAGAAGTATGTGCAAATTTGAAAATATTGACTAAGAAAATATTTACTCCAAAGTTTTACGACATTAAAAGTGTATGTGTGCAAGTGTGTGCGTGTGTGCGTGTGTGCGCGTGTGCGTGTGCGCGTGTGTGTGTGTGTGTGTGTGTGTGTGTGTGTGTGTGTGTGTGTGTGTATATATATATATATATATATATATACACATATATATATATATATATATATATCTCTATATATATATATACAGAGAGAGAGAGAGAGAGAATTTCAGATATGAAACGGAATTATGTGAGCCAAAGTTCCCTATCATACCTTTGGACTGTACAGATTTTCACAGAATGTCCAGATTTATGCTTTACATTTTTGGTCTGTTTTTCATAAAGTTGTGGTTTTCTGCCAAATTAGTGGCAAATCATTAACGATTAAAGTTAGAAAATAATGACAGACATTTGATTTTCAGACTTCATACCCTTCAGAAAATTCATGCTAATGCAAAACCTATTATTCTGTCAACTTTCTAAGTTTGTAAGAGCAATATTTAAAACTTGTTCCTACTTTTCGGCCTTCATCCCACTTTTATTTATGACTTTGCCCAGATTTCTTGCTTTAAGAGATTCAGAGGTATGGTCCCTATACATAGGAATGATAGATGTTGTAATTCAACAAAATGTGATTCTACCAACTGAACTAAGACCCTAAATACCTCAATATTATAAAGATGCATGGGATAAACGATCTAACCTGACCCATTGGAATCACTGTATAGCACCCTTTCTCCCCTTGCATGCGTGCGCATGCACACACACACTCACACACACACACACACACACACACACACACACACACACACACACACACACACACACACACATGCATATCACATATATTTTCCTTTTCTGATCAATACAAAGTGGTAACACAACTCATAACACACAAAGTACACATGCATTTAAACAGCTTGTACTCTACAGTTGTGCAATGCACACATGCTTCTTCTGAAGTGTGTTTGCTAATTTTTAGGATTTGATGTGGATTGATGGATGGATGGAAGGATCCTCTTAACATTCCATGTCCAGCTAGCTCATGACTTTCTACACACCTTTCAAAACATGGAGCAAAGAAAAATAACACAGAACAAAGAGCAGTACATCATAGCAGTTCCATCAGGCACAGAATTGCCAGTTCAGAATGGGAGTCTATTAATTAAAAAAAAAGATTCCCTATATCTGCCTGATAAATATAAACTTGCAGCACACTACATCATTGGCAAGAGTTAATAACTTGACAACTCAACAACTCTCATTCTCATAGCATCAAAAAATGCATTTTTTGCAGGGAGGGACAGCCAACTGCACTCCTCATATGGGGAGCTCTACTCCCCCAATACATACCACTCTCACTTTATTATTCACATATTGAAATTGCTGCTCCTAGAGGTAAGATTAAACAGTGACAGCTAATGTAACTGCTCTTCTTCAGCTAATGACCTTCCAAGCAAGTACCTAAAAATACCAGCCAATTGCATTGCCTACCCTGTCTTAATCCTTATAAAAGGTCAATCTGGAATCCCACATTCCCTTTCTCTAGAAAAAGTCACCCATTATCCCTCTGCACAAAGGAGTAAATTCAACATACATTAATAACTTTAGACCTATAGCAATCTTATCACCCCTCACCAAAATACCTGAAAAACGTATTCAAAACTATTGCTAGACTATCTCCTGCAGGAAAAACTCCTATCCACTACTCAACATGGCTTCCATCCTTTCCATAGTACTAGCACTGCCCTTCTAGCCAGTATAGATGCTGTAAATAAAGCTAGAGACTTGTCTAAAGCCTTCAACACAGTTTGTCACAGCAAACTTCTACTTTAAATATCCTCACTAGGACTCTTTCAGCTCTGCCTTCTGTAATTCAAAAGCTATCTGTCCAATAGGTATCAGTCAGTAAAATGGCACTCCATGCTCTCTCCTTACCTCCTAGTCACCACCAATGTACCACAAGGCTCTATTCTTGGCCCCCCCCTTTAACATTTTCACCAACATCCTCTATGCATTCACACAACAGGACACCATATTACAATACACAGATGGTTCTCCTCTCATTTGCACACCTGACAACATGGTACAATTGAAAAAAATTCCTCAGGAAGCATTAACAGCCACTGAATCATAACTTTGTTACTCACAACTCAGGCTCAACCCAAAAAAGTCCAAACCGCTACTTTTTTCCCCAGAACACTCTCAAATGAAAAAGCAAATTTTAAAGTCCTCTCTGTCTTGGTAATATAACCATTTAAGTCACTTCTCATAACAAATTATTACTAGTGATAGTGTATGATAAGCTTGCATTTGACCTGCATATACAAAATTGGATAAGAACAACTCATTAAAAACTAGGGATGCTTTACAGAGCCAAAAACCTTCTCACCAATGCAACTAAAACTACACTTACCACTACTTATCTCCTCCCTACACTCCTTTATGGTGCTCCCCATCCTTACTAACTCCAAGGTTTCACAAAAATTAAAACCTGAATAATGCTATAAGAAAGTTGCTAAATTTGTAGCAAATACCCCTTTCAGAACCCACCACTGTATAGCACAAAAAAGCCTAAACTGGTTAGAACAGTCTCATCAACTAACATACATGCAGCTTGTTACTACAGATAAAATTATCCAGCATCCATCTGCCAGTCCAGCACTAAGAAACAGTCTACATAACTATGCTGCCAGTCGGTCATTGGGATACAGTGACCAAAAGCTCCTATATGTCTATAAACCTATCAAATCTACTGGGCATTGTCTGTACTTGTACAAGGTTGCTAAGGTCTGGAACTCCTTACCTGTAGCTATCAGGTCAATACCCTCCCTCCCATCTTTCAAAACCACTCTGAAAGACTTCCTAGCTAAAATTTGTCTCTGTTCATGCTCAAAACCAGGATAACCTATATCCCTAAATGTGAACAAGTACCTTTTCATTCCTTATACCTCCTTACTCATCCTTCTTCACTTATTTCCTTACTTCTATCAAATTCTCTTCCCTAACTTTCTCTATAAATATACCAGAAGCTTGCTTTTTCCTCACTTCATATTGCAATTTCTGTTTGTTATTAGGCTAACTTACCTTTAATGTTCCTACAAACTTCCTAAAATTTCTATAAATATTAAATAATTATCATATAACTTGTATTGATTCTTAACCAATATTTTTATATTATCACTAATTTGTCAGAATTATTTAAAATGCAGATGTTTTTGTTTTATTTTTGAAGATTGTACAATTATTGTTCTTAAAATGTCTTGTAATAATTTAGATCTTTTCTCCCCAGCCCTCTGCTGAAAATGGGCTTCTACCCAGTTGGACTTTTCCCGGTAATGAAATGGCAATATATAAGTAAATCTTACAAACTCTTTCCCTGAGGTGCCCTGAACATGAGCCATGATCAATTTTCTAACATACAAATATAGACAATGTTGCTTGAAAAAGAAGCAAACAAGGACAGCATGAGCAAAGGTGGATTGAACAAATATACTCAAGCAGGTGTAAACTGAGGTCAAGAATCTGAGCAAGTGACTGCAAGCCATATAAGGGTGTATGTTTGTGTGTGTCTTTTTTGCCTCTCCATTTGTTTGTTTGTTTGTTTATTTTTATTTATTAGATATTAACTGAGTAAGTTGACAGGGAGTAAGACTCTTGTATGCCACGATCGGTGCCATTCAGTAATATGGCAAGTGTGGACTGACAGATTTCACTTTGCAGTCCACAAGTGATTTAAGACAGTCTGCATCTGCCTTTATCTTTGTGATAATGTTAGTCACTTCCCACACCCATTTATTAGATAGTATGTACTACTCAGTCCTTAACTACCTTTCTTTTGCATATTTATTGTACACAATTTCATTCATGGAAAGGTGTGGTGCAATGCTTTGTTCTATTGAAAGAATGCAATTCTACTAATTTGCTGAGAACACAAATCTGGTTTACATATGAAGTTCAATTGTAGTTTACATATGAAGTTTGGGCGGGTACAAGAGGATATGGTGTTATGACTATGATAATGCAGATTCATAATTTTCTAACTGCCAGTCGAAACACAAATATGCTGAATACTGCAAGTATTAAATGCCTCTCATTTCTGTATGTGCCTCCTGAGAGCATGACTATCAACAGAGTTTAATCTGTCTGTTGAATGTCTGGGAATGCTGTGTTAGGGGAACAGATGAAGGTTGGTTTTAGCTGTAATGCTAAAAGCCATGCCTGTGATGGATGATCAGTTTTACTAATTTACTGTTACTAGAACCAAGGTTAAGCAGTAAGGTGTTACCTAGTGATAAGGCAACACCTGCTGAGACCACTTGGTTACTGGACACCTGTGCACTAGTTGAAGATCAGTGGCTCAGCAGGTAGCATACTTATTTTTGGTGCTGCAAGATCTGAATGTTGTGAGTTCTATTCCCACAACAGGACAACAGGTGCTTGGGTTAATTTTTCCAGTGCTAACACTGCAGTGCAGCAAAAGTGTGATCTACACTACTTCTGATGAAATGCTAAACCATGTTCTCATCTGTCTGAGTTTGTGGTAGCTCAGGTGGATGTAAAAGATCCTATGGCATTTACCAAAAAAAAAAAAAATGAGTTCCCTAGTGCCCTCGCTAAATTTCCCCTAGTAAATATGAATACCATCTTGGGTTTCCTCTGAAAAGGGGACATTGGCCTAGTGGAACTAACCCACTCAACAAAGACTAAATAAATAAATAAAAACTATGACAGTGGTATCAGCCACTGAGATGCCAGCGCACAGCCCATATTTTGTTTTTCTATGAATAAAAATGTTTTCCTAGGCAAACCATACACTAGGAGCAGTCTTACTCTTGAATATTAGAGTGGTAAAAAGTGTAGCAGCACATAGTTTCATTAAATGCCCTGTACCTGGTGTTTTGACTTAGAATATGATATTTTTATGCAATAATGAGGGATAGCAAAGCAAGACTTAACTTATATCTAATTTCTGTAAGACAGTATAACTTATAATGTTTCTAATATTTGATTTTTAAACCTGATTTATTCCTGTTGAACTCACTTTCTCTTTTTACGTTTAACAAAGCAGACTGGGATGTTATTAGGAACTGCTCAGCACTGCACTCTTCATTGCTTAAATGATTCCCTGTAAATTTTCTTAAGTGGAGATAAAAGCCAAAATAAAAATCAATGATTTATCTTCATACAGCATGTCTCAGTGGGTGTGTACTTAGTTTATATGCACAGCCTTACTCTCACTTGCTCAGAATAAATGGTATTTATGCAAGCCGAGCAAATGAAACTTTTAGAAATGCATCCATCTGCTCCAGGTGATACCAGCCTGCCATGATAAAAATATTTTATCTGACTTATCATGTCATTTTAATAAAGAAAAGATTGTTTTTGTTTGTTTTATTACAATATCGGATTATTAAACTGTGACCCAGAGGGTGCATCTAGAATGAACACAGCTTACAGTCTTGTTAAAAATAATGGGATAGCTTGGTAACCTAAGGGGCTAGGTTGTCATACAAATGAGATAAGTTTATTTTCTGAAATTTAACATTTGTTCCAACAGGCAGGGTGGCTATAAAACCTCATGAAAAAACAGCAGGGAGTCAGATAGACATGCAGAGAGAGAGATGGAGTAAAAACAGAGTTCTGCTATGGTTTGGACTCGGCCCAAATCCATACCTCTACCTTCTGTGCACACCAGCCTCTGAAAGGCAGACTGCAATATTGTGGAACAAATGTGTTTTAATCGGGGGCTGCTGCTCTCTGTCTCCACTGGGGACAGCTTGCTGCTCTCAGATCCTCTCCTGGCTTACCGAAGATCAACAATTCCAGCCTTTGTACCAACAACGTGATGTTAGACAGAGGACAGGTTAAAGGGAGGTTAAAACTGCAGGGACTTCAGCAGCAGTTCCAGGCATTTCTTTGGCTTTTCTTCCTTGTGGGAAGAAAAGTGTTGGGAATAAAAGAGGCTGTTTGCTGACAAAGTGATTGCAGCAGCCGGCTAATGCTGTGTAATGCTGAGTGGGTTTCTGCCCTCTTCAAAATGCACTGCATGCCAGGAAGATTTAAAAGCTGACGCTTCAATGATAGCAGCAGCTGTCCCTCACTGAAATGTATTAGCCTTCTGATACCAGTGGCAGTACAGTACAAGTACTGCAGAGTAACCACCTGGATTCAATACAAATGTGCAGTGATGTCCTTTTGCTGGAAGTAGGTATTTATAAGATATATGGACCCCCTGTTTTGGTAATGCCAGATGAAACTTAACATATAGCCCATCAGTTTTTTACAGCAGGCAGTCCTGTTTGTTTCAATGATAAGTTAACTTCCTTTTCCACTGACTTTAGCAATGTGTTATGCTTAGGAATAACAAGTAAGGCTCAGTCATACTAGAAGGAAATATCATTTAAAGCATACATCTCTGTAACAGTTTTCTTGGTAGGGAACTTACATTTTATATTTTATACTCATGTGCAGCAGTTTTCCTGAATTAAAATCATATTCCAAGCAGTTCATCAATTTTGTAAACAAAACAATAGAAAAATCGCTATTCATGTTTCATGGTAGCATCCACCATATGTTTTAACATTACTGTCACAACTCATTGTTGACACAGTGATAACAATTGGTAGTTCAGAAAACAGATTAATCAGATGATTTTTGTTTAGTTTAGAGGCAAACTTTGTATTATCAGGACTGGAAGATAAATGTCCTTATTTAAACAAGATAGCTAGAAGTTACCACTTAATGTTACGCCTAATCTTAGGAAGTGTATTATCATCCTATACAATCTTTTCTGAAGTGCGTTAATCAGAATTTCCAGTTTGAATTAACATAAGTCTATATAATCTACTTTCTAAACAGTTATACATAAGTTCTACATTGTTTATGTTTATTCATATAATCACTTAACATTTTTACACATTTAATTGCAGACTCAATATAATTCTTGATGCTTAATGATGACATGTTTCCATAATAGTCAAGATTTTTCCTAATAAAATGCAAAATATCTTCATCTGCTTGTAGTGAAAATACATGTCAAAAAACATACCTTTGAGAGTAAATCTATGAAATAAATCAGAAACCTAGAATGTTCAACATGTGATCAGTTATATGCTTTAAACTACCGAGCACCTAATTAATTTAAAATTAATTAGGTTGGTTATCAAAACAATTGTTTGTAATAGTTGTCCCAAGTGAACTAGTTGTACTGCTTTCAAAACATCAGATAAAATTAAAGCCGATTTTCAAGGAAATAATTAAAAAAAATCTCTGTACAAAAACAGTTTGGAAAAAAATGCTTGGAGATTTCATGTCAGATTTCCAAAAAGTATAACTGGAAATGTTATAATCTCTTTGCAGTGGTTTTCTTTCTCTTTATCACTCAGTGGTAGAACAGTTTTCACTCTAGGTATCGCAATGTTTTTCTTGCTTACATTAGAAAGTCCCAGAGCAATTCCACTCTGCTGTTCTTCAGCCATGTGCAGGGGAATCTTAATGTGCTGCTGATGACATAGGACCATCTAGCATCCCCAGTGTCTGAGGAGTTGTCAGGGGGTTAGGATGCAGTGACCAATGGTTAGATCTCTCATAGTAGTAGGAGGATAGAAGGCTGTGGAATGGTCTGGAGGAACACTGTAACCCAGCGGAGGCCAGATGTCAATGCTGCTATGCTATATATACACAGACACCTTCAGTACGCCCCTTGTAGAATGTAGGCCTGGCAGTGTGCATGCTTGGTAACCCATCTAGGTACATTGTATCAGTGGACTGGTATGGGATGGGGTAACTTATAAAAAAAACAAAAAAATAGATGTGATCCCAGAAGATGATGGCAGGTGGCATCAGGAATGATGATAAAACACAGGGGATGAAAAAGCTAAAATGGGAATGTCTGTACTGGCCTAAACTGAATTAAAAAAACAGTGAAAGGATTATGCACTAAGGACAATCCATACATTTTTGTTTATTTTAAATGGAAGCACTTTCTGTAGTACCAGTTATTCAAACAACAATTTTAAACATTCCCACAATTTATTACAAACATGTAATAAGATATTTAAATTGGAAACATCTCAGAAAGGGAGTGACATATAGATTCAGGAATTCAACTTTACAGCTATGAAAAATATATGTTTTTCTAAAATGCCACAGTTAAGTATCACAGAAAGATATTGAAAATATATGCCTAAAAACATACCTTTGAGGGTACAGCTATGAAATAAATCAAAAACCTGGAATGTTCAAGATGTTTTACGTACCAAGTACCTCAGCATATGATAGACGGTAATACATTTCCTGGTTGTGTTACTGCAGAACCAGTTACCTCAGATTGGTGATACCTACATGCAAAGCATCCCACAGAAAATGTTGCTACGCAACTTGCTGTACTATAATTTCCAGTTTATTGTACAGAACTCTCATCCAGTTGTACTTTGCTGAGACCCAGCCAGTGGCGACTCATTATATCAGACTGCAGCACCCCCCCCCAGCTGTGAACCACAATGGTACAGTCCAACAAATCCACCATTAGACCATTAGACCATTAGACCATTAGACTCCATACAAAGTGAATCCGGACTGCTGCCTTACCAGTCTGGATTCAGGAAGAAGGAAGCAGACTGCTGATTCCCCAGAAGTCTATGCAGTGCTAACCGCATAGACTGGAAGGGGATCAGACTGCAGAGTCAGCAGTCTTGGAACGTTCCCAGGAAAGAGCAGAGAAACCAGAAGTGTGCATTCTGGCATGAACACAGGATTACTGAAGCTGTGGGCTGCAGGAGAAAGCTATTACTGCAAGTGGCTCAGGTACGAGAATGTGTGTGTGTGTGTGTGTGTGTGTGTGTGTGTGTGTGTGTGTGTGTGTGTGTGTGTGTGTGTGTGTGTTTTTGTGTGTGTGTTTAATGCCCCAGTTGGTTTATACTGGTGGCTAGAGAGAGCTCAGGATACCTGCTGGTGGTGGTTAGTGAATACCTCAGACTTGAACCCTCTAACTTGGGTGCAGGTAACAAGAGCCTGAATTCCCTACCCACCACCATTTGTGAAACCTTTGCAGATTTTTGCCTCATATTTTGTTCTCTTCTGTTCCTCATAAAATCTGTGGTTTCTGAAGTTTTAATTCCACAAATAGTTGATGGTGCAGTGGTAGCATTGTTGCCTCACAGCTAGAGGTTCTCTAGTTTGAATCTTGGCTGGGGTGCCTTCTGTGTGGAGTCTGCATGTCCTCCCTGTGTTTGTGTGGGTTTGCTCTGGTGTCCTCCCATGTTACAAAGACATGTGTCTGCAGTATTTCTCCCTGGGCCTCTGCTGAAAATTAGCTGTTGTTCCAAGTCAGACATTTCTGGTTAACAAATGTTAAATAAATAAAATTGACAGACATTTGAATTTCAGACTTCATATTCTTCAGAAAGTACATAGTAACACAAAACCTTTTATTCTAGCAATTTTCTAAATTTATAAGATGAATATTTGAAATGTGTCCCTATTTTTGGGACTGTATTCCCCCATTATTGGCTTTATCCAGTTTTTTGTGCTAAGGTTGAGAGCTATGGTGAGAACTGAATTCACTGAATATGTTTTCGGGCTGTATTCCCCCATTACTGACTTTGTCCAGGTGTTTTGTGCTAAGAGGGTGATAGCTATGGTGAGAACTGAATTCACTAAATGGTAGCCATTTAAGTTTCAGTCTTCCTCTCTTTCACAAAACAGCTGATATGGCATAGTGGTATATTGCTGTGACTGTTTTGCACAGGGACCTGGGTTCAAGACTTGGCAGTGAAATGCTTGGTGGTAACACAGCATTTTATTCTAGAAACTTTCCAAGATTATACAAGCAATGTTGAAAATGTGTCCCTGGATTTTGGCTCTTGTCCCTCCCCAATACCTTTTGGCTTTTTCCAGATTTCTTGTGCTGCAAAGCTGAGAGATACAGCTGAGTGTCGGGTAGATTTTACAAGGAGCTGAGAGTTGCAGGGGAAGAGAAGTTTAGTGCTGCTTATGCTGAGACTGCTTCCATTGTTAATAGCAAACAGGTTGTATGCTTGCTTTTGATGCAGAAGGCTATGGGTTCTACTCCCACAGTATGCAGATGCATTGCTGATATTGTACTGTGCTGGAAATGCGGTGGATGCTGCCATCTTGAGAATGTCCTCTTTGGCGATTATACCTAGTAACTATGAACCCATCCATTATTTGCCATCCATTCCCTGTTGCAATATTACTAGCTTATAATTTTTTTTATGTAATATAGGCAATTTATTCCTCATGGGCAACAGGCACTTTATTTGTAGATGAAACAATGAAATATAAGGTTGTTTGCTAACAGCAACCTCTTCATTAGTTACAGATCTTTTTAATGTGGAATTATTTAGATGACTTTTACTTCTGCAGAGATTGTGCATATTTACTGCTACTGGTGGATTGTAGAAGTTTGAGTAGACTTTTATGATGGAAATGTTCTCAATTGGGCAGTTTTGTCATTATTGGTGCATGCATTTTGTTTCATTGTTTCCTGGAAAAATATTCAAAACAATAAATTTAAAACACCCTCTAACAACTGAACTGTATTATACAAGGAATATAATTTAATGCACTCAGGAGGGTGCATCACAGAACACATGTATGTTTTGTGTGCAAGGGTCCTATCATTTGAAAATAGCCCAAAGTTAATCTTTATCTGCCACTAGCCAAATGTATTTCCTTTGAATGTGGGCTTCAATGCTGTTTCAATGAATATGAGTTTCAAGGGCAGAAAAGTTTTAATGCTAAGTCTGTTTTCATTGTGAGACTGCATTGCTTTGTTTAGCAGATGTCTTAGTGTTTGTGCTGTAAAATGCAAAATAAAACTTTCAAATGAAGTCCAAATCATTGTGGAAGTAAACCAGTATGTACATTAGTGTTTATGGTAAATGGGGTGAAATAGCCAAGTAATGTTTCATTGGAATGGCAGCAGGGGACGGGGGGATCAATTCAACCATTATTTTGTGAGGGGGAAGGGTGGCAAACTCAAAGACAGCCCCAGCTGAACTATACCTCTCAGCTGTCCAGATTTGCACAGAATGAATAGATTTTTGCTTCTTATTTTTGGTTTGTTCCTCATAAAATTTGTGTTTTTCTGGCAAATCATTTAGGAATTAAGTCATTAAATAATGACAGCCACTGAGTTTCAGACTTCATAACCTTCAGAAAAATGCATGCTAAAGCAAGACCTGTTATTATATCAACTGTCTCAGTTTATATAAGAGCAATTTTTAGTACCGTTTATATGTTCCCCCAATATATTTGGTCTTGTCCAGATTTCCTGCATTAACAGGTTGAGAGGTACATGCAAATACATTGCTTTATAGAATTAGGCATATCAAACCTCTAAACTGTCCCCGATTTTGGATCAAAATGTTGCTCTTCCCCTAATAATCCCTCTACAAAATGACTATTTTGGAAGAAAACATGAAGGGCTTACAATTAATAAATAACTGTAATAATCAGAGTTATAGATTACTTTTATTTCAGAAATGCATGTAGATTCTTTTATTTTGTCAGCTGCTCAAGTTAGCAGTACTAATATTAAAAAAGTGTCCCTTCTTTGACAGGTTCCCAGCTGCATTGTGTGGCTATTTTATATTTTTGCATCTCATTTTGGTCCATTTTTCATAAAATTGTGTTTTTATTGGTGAAATAGTAGCAAATTATTAAAGACTGAAGTTAGAAAATAATGACAGATATTTGAATTTCAGATTTCATACCCTTCAGAAAATTGATACTAATGCAAGACCTACTATTCTATTATCTTTCTATGTTTATAAGAGCAATATTTAAAAATTGTCCTTATATTTGGCCATTTAGCCCACTTCTATGTAGGGCTTTGCCCAGATTTCTTGCTCTGAGGTTGAGAGGTATGACAAATGTGTCAGGGCCATCACATTCAGCCAGAGACATTTCAAATTGTGACATACTTGTTGCACCCCACTCTCCCATGTAGTGACTCTGGATGTGTCCAAGCAAGGCAAGAAGCAGTTATGCAGTGTAAATGTGCAGAGTATCCCCCATCCAAGGTAGACACAAGTACTACAGTGGCTTTTCATCTGTCCTAGATTTTGCAGAATATTCTGGTTTCTGTCATATTTTTATACTGTTAATTTATGCTTATTATTATTCAGAAAGTGCCCCTGTTGCTCTGTGTTTAAGTAGCAATGCTTTAATGACCATCAGGTAAGCTTGTCTGAGATTGTAAGATGCAAGGAAGCTTTAATAAGCATACTGTTAAAGAATTGCCAACATTGAAACCTTTCTGTTGTTGCCATGTAGAGAATACTTACATAACTAGATAATGTATAAGCCATTGGGTATTGAAATGCATATGACAGTATTTGTAATGAAGGACAGGATTACATTATTTTAAGAAGCTCGTTACATTTGTTGGAGACTTGCAGTCAACTTTGCAGGCTTTTCCTGTAAACTAAACAGAATGCCAATCTATCATGTGTGGTCCAGAACCTGTGCAGTAATCCTTTAAGCAATGTATCTTGAGCTTGTTTCTTGTTTGCTTTTCATTTTTTACTTTGATCGTGTTTTCCCCATGAAACAAGTAGATAGTTATTGTCAGGCAGCAGGTCTTTTTTGGATGAGAAACATTTTTACAAGGGGGGTATCACAGAGATTGCTACTTTCAGCATGTTACTTGGTACTTTAATAAAGCTGAATATAAATTATAATTAGAACTGCAGTGCAAGGAGAAGTGGTTTGAGTTAAGTGCTGCTTGTTTTTCTTATACTTGATTTTGACTGGCATTCCAGTAATGTATTTAAAAAGTAATTTCTTTTTTCATGCTTCACAACCTTTTGTTTGCATCTAGATATTAAGTAAGCTGTCATGCAGCCAATGCATTGAAATATTTTATTTCTTCTACACTTCATTTTGTCTTGATTGGACTCTCATAATGACGGTTTGGCACCCAGGGCAGCATATTTAATTAATGTTACAGTTTTTGTGGTTTTGAGCATAGCCCCTCCCCTTTCTAGTTGGCCACACCCCTTCCCATTGACCCCACCCATTCAGCTGTCTCCTGCAGCCCCCCTTGATTTGAAGTCACCAGCTGCCATTGGACCTAGCCCTAATGAACTGCAAGAAACTGAAACTGAAATACCATTTCCAATACTATGGCTCTCTTGTTGTCTGCATTGGCTGGCAGCTTCCAATACAAAATAAATGTAAATGTCATGCATTTATTGTGTTTTAAAACCCAGCATTAACTTTATATGGATACTGCAGACACATTATTGCAGACTAAATGTAACCTAGAACATGAGAAAACCTTGAATCAAAAGTCTATACAAGTCCCATACAGTTATCCTCCAAGGGAATACTTCCCTGATATGAATTCTGAATTAAATTTTAGCATGGTATCCACAAAAAAAAAAAAATTGGGCACAGCCAGGGTTAATGACAACACAGTGAAAGCAAGAAAATGTCCTTTTATGATTTTAGGTATATAAAAAAAACGAACATAATTTCTGTTTCTACAGCCAGATCCTCATTAGCTTCCTCAGCTTGAACACTGCAGTATCATGACAGGTTTTTTTTAATTCCAATAACTTGATTTAGGATACTTCTGAAAACTATTCCTTGTTTGTAAATGCCACTCTTAGACAGGGTTTCATCACAAGACAATTATGATTAGCTTTGAAAAAAAAAAGTCTGTCCTTATTAGGCAAGCATGCCATGCAAAGACTCAAGATCCTGTTGGAAGATATCCATCTTAAGCTGTCAAACCAAGGAAATAGTTTTATAGAGTTCAAGTAAATAAGTCTGAGACTGGAGCTATTTCTTTATTTCTCTTCATTCATTAGAGCTCTATGTCTTTCATTCACTTCTTACATTGACGACCTGTAAAATTATGACATGGAATATATCACCTTAGTTCTAAATAGGTGTGTAGATATTCGTTAGGGAGTTATAAGTCAGAAAAAGCTGTTCTGACATGGTACACCAGGTAGGTTTACTTATTTGACCAGGACTAGGGGAGGATCATCACTGGACTGTACTGGATTATTAGTATGTCATGTGAGTGGTTAATAACATGATTTTAGATTTTTGTGGAACTGAGATAAGGAACTGAATCTATGATCTATTCTTTAAAGACCAGAAAAGTTAGGATGAAGAGGAGTATTAACAATTTTTTTGTATTTTTTTTTTTGCCAAAAATAATACAGTGTAGCCATTTGCATATTGAATAATACTGCTAGGAATGCATAATGCAGACATGCAGTTTACAAATATGCGCAGCATTTTATAATGCAGAACTTGGCACCCTGGAAACTGCCACAAGGAAGATAATGAACTCAGATCATATTACAGCTTGAATTCTTCTACTGAAGTAGGTTGCAAACAAGGAAATAGTGGCATGAAAACTACAGTTGGCTAGACAGTAACACAGATGAATATGATTCACAGTATGAAATGCTGTTGAGAGATCTAAGAAGACAGGGACAAAAGATTTATCATAACTAATTTTGCCTCTTATGTGTTAAGTGAACTTAAATATGGCCATTTCCATCTTACACTCTGAAGGTAACCCATGTTGGATACCCTGAATGTAACATGTTGACAAAAACAGGGGATCTTGATGTTTCACTGGAATTTAGACAGGCGAGGAAGCAAGTTAATGGGTTTGAAAATATGGAAAGCTAAATGTACAGGCTTCCTTTGTGTATTGGATGATAAGGGCTTTTTTCCATAGGGTGTTAGCATATCCCTACCAAGTCGAGATGAGCACTGGAACTTGATTTGCAAAGGTTTCTATTGGATAGCTGACCATCAACTGATGTCCAATGTAGTAAAGTATCAAAAAGGGTGTCAGAGTGAGATGCAATGGCATTGCGGAAGCATTGTCCAAATGGCCCTGCTACTTTGCTGGAAATAGCTTGACAGGAGGGATTAGCGTAATCTTCCTTTCCTGAAATAATAATCCTGTAATGTAAAGCAATAATTGTTTTAGATTGTTATGTTGTATGTTGCAAGGACTGTTGTATACAAATTATTGCTGTTTGTTTTATATAAGCATTATTTTAACCTTATCACTGAATTCATTAATCCTGATTAAGGATTCATGAAGTTTAAGTCAGTGACATCTTCCATAACTGCTTTTCATTAACCACAGAAGGTAACATTTTAGACCTATTTCTTTCTGTACTTTTGGATAGCTTATTAACACCTCTAGGCTGTAGGAGGATCAGGCAGACATGGACAGAACTCAGACTCAGAAAAACAGTGGTGATAGACATGCAAAACTGTGGAGGAAAGTGAATGGACACAGACATACAAACAGTGGACAAAAGGAGTGGGCTGGCTTGTGTGTAATAGCAGTATGTGCCTGGATTACTGACCTGCATATCTTCTGGTTGATTCCATGGCACACAAATATCAGGGACAGAACAGGAATCAAATGACTGTTAAATTTCCCTGCATCTTTCCCATACAATGGGTATGTCCATATTGGACTTAGAGCACATATCTGATGCTGCATTGTGGGAGGGAATTTTGGACACTCAACTGTGAGTGCCACATTAGGATCTGGTGAGGCCATGTACTCAGCAGCCTCCTTTACATACACCTCTGTACCTCTTGATGTGGGAGTACCCTCCTCCAGATTTTTAGAGACAGTGTGAGTGTATTATTTTGCTGCCTGCAAATTGCCAACATAGGCACATAAGTTCATAGGCTCATAGGTGTTTACTAGGCTAATGATCACAAGGGCCTTTTTAAGCCTAGCCCTTCATCCCAAATCTCTGACAAGTTCTGGTACCCTTAATAAGTGTAACAAGGGCTTGGGAGATGAAACATTTACAAGCAGGGGCCTTGGAGATGAACCACTTACAGGTTGCCTGTGTCCATTAGAGACATAGGGAAAAAGCCAGGGATATATTTCCTGTTCCCCATCCAACTGTCCAAGTTACACTTGAATTGGGTTGGGGGGAACTCTGCTTCCCATGGGTGGGGAGGCTGTTCCAGAGACAAGGTAGTCTCTGGGATACATACCTGTCTCCCCATCAGGTTGTATTTATATCACAGGTGTGTTTCAAGTCTTTAGAATGGATAATTCTGTTATTTTTTGTTTGTGGATATGCAGGAGGTCCATCAGAGCGGGGTCTGACAATGCCCTGTATGCCAGGCATAGATCTCCTCTCAACAGCATGTAGCAGACAGAATACAGGGATAGAGCCTTGAGGCAGTCTGCATAGTACATTTTACTTATGCACTGTATTCTTTTAGTGAGGAACGTCTGTGGACGTTCCACTTGTTGGATGAAAAAAACTGATAGGTGTATGTACAGACACGCAAGTCACCAAATGTCAGATTAGAACCCCAGTATGTGTAGGTAAACTAGTTTGCAAACACAGCAGTTAATGTTACTGCCATAGCACAATTTTTTTCATTGTCACAGGCTGACATTTTCTCTCTGTTGTTTCACTGTGATGGGTCCTCCCCCCAGTTGAAACTGTGAATATATCAAAATGTGACACATATATAAGCCCACAAACATATGTTGAATTATCACCTTCATGGCATGCACAGTGAGGCACATAGGTAACAGTAATATACAATGGTTTGGGGCTTGTAGGTTGTTAAAATGGACGTTATACTTATAGACCAGATGTGTAGGTAGCCAGCAATCATATCCTCTTCACATTATGCACATCATATGCATGTGTCATGCCATACTGTTATGGTCAATACTAAACACATGCTTCCCCACTGACATATGAGTAGCAGCTCCCAGACCTGCAGCCACATTTAAGCCACTTTCCATATGAGGGATTTCAAATCACTCTTGCCCAATGAATGATACAAAACATTCCTCACTGTCTGTTAGCCACTTCAGTATTGGTGGTCCTTTCAAATGTGAAAGTCATCAGCTTTGTACAGAAGATCATATCTGTAACCCAGTTTCATGTAGGTATCTTGTGTAACCACCACTGTGTGTTCCATATCTGGGTTTTAATACACATATTTGATTTACTCTTGCATAGGTCTTTGGTACACAAACAAAAACAAACTGAATCTCCTTCTCTCTTTCAAGCACCTGTGACATTGCAGGAGTGCAATAGCTACATTACCCACCCAGTTCTCTTTCCATCTTTAACTGATGTATTTTCCAGCAATTGCAGTAAAGTCCATTTCTGGAATGTCGTCTCACATAATGACAATGGCACATTATACCACCCTAACAAGGGACACCAAGTGCGTAGGGCATACAAATCAGGACAGATAGTGTAAATGTATTTGAAATCCTTCCTTGGCATGCTGGGCTAGCCATAACTTATGACGCCTGTTATGTGTATTCTGTTTAGCATAAAACATGTGACATCCGTGCCCATATACCAAGCCTGGGAGTGCTTTAGTGCAGAATTGTGTTGCACGTCATGTTATTCAGAAACATGTATCTGTACATGCAGGTCTACCATACTGCTCCTTGTGAGGATGGCTCTAGAATGGTGTGCCAGGGAGTGCAGGTTTTCCCCTGTTCTTCCTGCACAATGAGTTGAAAGAGTGCCCATTGGAGCATTATGATGCTACCTTAAAAATTTCACAGCCTGATCTGACTTGTCATGGTTTTTGTCCATGGGCACTCTAGTACAGGAGAACAGTGCAGGCATCAGTACAATGACCTAGAGTGGCACCATGCTAACCCACTCCACTAGTGACAGGTAGAGGTTTAGGAGATGCAGCCAGTGATCTACTTTTTCTTTTCTAGTTATGCCCTACTGTCTTAACTGTTGTACACCTATGTTTAACATAATTTATTTTGTTTTCCAGCTGTTGAAAAGTAGCACTTGAACATGACTGGCTGTCTCAGAAGGCTGGAAAGAGTGAGGAAGCATGTGTGTGTGTAGCATGCCAGTATATAACTACAATGTTATTTGTGGCATATCTGTATCTTATCATTTCCATCCCACTGTGTCTTCCATAGGTAGGTCCAGCTGAGACATAGGAAGAGGAGCAGGCATGACCATATTCACATGAAAGTCCACCAGATGCACCAACAGCTACTGCTGGGGAATAAGGGAAACCTTTATCCTGCCTGTCAGGAGGGAGGTGATGGCTTCTTTGTTTATTACACATATGAGGGTCACTTGTTTTAACTTAGTGGCTGATGACTTCTGAGGTATGCAGACATCTACACACCATCATCAGAAACCTGGAGCACCTTCTGGAATGGCTTAGGACACTTTTTAACCGGTGGGCCTAGCCATTGTCTTCCAGGGAAAGAATGGGTCCACAATATCAGCCACCCAGGAGTTTGGTGTGTAAGGATGTTGTCTTATTGCAGCTGAAGAAAAAAATGACTACAGATGTTTTAATCTTTGAAAATAGATATACATATTGATTGTAGTGTCCTGCTTACTGACAGTTGTGAAGTTATGAAATATCAGGATATACAATCAGAAATTATAGCAAAATGGAGTAAAGACACCATTATAGTTACAAAAGTAGTAGGAGCAACAGGGGTAACATAAAAGCAATTTTCAAAAATACATAAACATGTTGCTGCTACAGGTAACTCCATAAAAACTAGTAACCCCATATAAACTACAAAGGAGGCAATGCTAGGTACACTATGGGTGTTGAGAAGAGCTCTCTTGGCTAACATCAAAGATTGAAACAATGCTAATTTCATGAACATTAATTATACCCTGACAGAGGAATGATGTCTATTACTGTCAAGGTATTAAAACATTTAAAATGTAGAGAAATTAAAAAAGCAGTTTTGATTTTTGAACGTTCAACACAAATATATGCCAAAGTGCTCATATTTTCACATAAATGGCATTCCTTTTCAGTTTAAAAGTACCTTCTATCAAGTTAGATAAACATCTGCCTGCCATACCTCTCCACCTCTCATCACAAGAAATCCGGACAAAGCCAGAAATAATGGAGGAAAGGCCCAAAAATAGGAACATATTTTAAAAATTGCTCCTATAAGCTTAGAAAATTGCTAGAATAACAGGTTTTGAATTATTGTGTATTTTCTGAAGGACATGAAGTCTGAAACTCAAATGTCTGTCATTGTTTAGTATTACTTAGTGACTTCAAATCTCAATAATTTGCTAGAAAACCACACATTTTATGAAAAAACACTAAAAATATGAGGCAAAAACCTGGACATTCTGCAAAAAATCTGGACAGTTGAGAGATATGCTGCCTGCACATGCAACGATGTTGCCATTTCATTTCTATCATTCTTTCTTATTTTTGGCTTAGTAGGATTCTTAACACATAGGATGTGTATACTTTGTGACTGGCCTTAGACTTAGAATCAGAGTATCACTTAACTGTCTCTGAACACAAGCTTATTCTGCTTGCTTTTCAGTCCATTTAAAAGGAATGGGTTTTTCATTGACTTTCTTAGTAATGTTGTCACTATATTGAAACCTTTAGTAAAGTATGTAGTTTATTTGCCACCCCAGGTAATGTTTTAATATATTTTGCATTTATTAGTGGTTTTATTGCAGGTGGTGACCTTGCTTGCTTTCAAGGCATGCATTCCATTGAAAGATGAAACCATAAAATTGCCACACCAATTTGTTAACTCACATTTGTTTAAATGGAAAGTCAATACCTTTTATTTTATTCTTTGTGATATTTTTTGTAATGCATTGTCATATTATTTAGCTGTTTTACTATGTATACTATCACATTTATAATTTCTTATATTATGCATATCTTCTGTTTTTGCATCATTTATTTTATTTATTTTTATTTTACATTTGTTAACCAGGAAAAAAATCCAACTGGACCAGGTCCATTTTCAGTGGATGCCCAGGGAGAAAAGCTTTGCATTTGACAAGAAGAAAACAAAACAAGAACAATACGAAAACAAGAACAATACAATATGAAATAAGTATAAAAAATACAAATGTTTACAGGTAGACATATACAAGAATCTATCACAATAATTCATATAGGGTTACATGAATATAATAATATCTTACAATATCTGTAGACAAAATATTATAAAAGAATGGTAGTGACTACATTTGTTATTTTAAATGACATTTCCTAGTGAGTGTACACTGAAGGAGGTAGCAAGCCAGTGTGGCTTAATTGGAACTGAGTATATGTAAGTGTGCAAGCACAGATGTATATGATGTTAAGAGTGTTGTAGAGGAGGAGCGAAGATATACTAATTTTCAAGTAATACATGGACAGATCCAGCTTTTCCTGAGACGTGGTTTTAATAGTCTTTTAAAGTTAAAGTTTGTTGTTGCAGAGGATGTATTAGTGGGAAGGTTGTTCCATTTTTTAGCTATGATGTGGAAGAAAAGGGCTTTGCCTGCAGTGTTGTTTGCAGATGTGATACTGAGGAGAGGTTTGTTTGATGAGCGGAGAGGGCGACTGGAAGAGTAGGAGGTTAGTAGCTGTTGTAGGGCTGGAGTTTTCTCTCGGTAGTTTATGATGTTGAAGGCATAAGGATGTAAGTAAGATAGTAGGTGTGGGAATTCTAGCCATTGTAATTGTTTTAGTACTTGGCAGTGATGTGTTCTGAAAGGGGAGGTGTTGGTAAATTTGGCTATTTTATTATAACATGACTCTAGTTTGTCCAGAAGTGATTTTTTAATATGTGTCAGGATTGGAGCAGCGTAGGTAAGTGTTGATAGGAAGTGAGTTTGAGCCAGAGTGAGTCTTGCTTTTTCTGTGAGGAAGTTTTTGTGTCTATAAAGGGTTCCCATTTTTTTATGAACTTTCTGGATAGTTTGAGCTATGTGTAGATCAAAGGATAGGTTGTTGTCTATTTCTATCCCTAGGAGCTTTGTGTGGGTGGATGGGGAAATGATAGTTCCATTTTTTGATAAGTTAGAGAAATCAGCGGGAGTAGTTTTAGTTTTGGTTTTGTTAGGGGTAAACAGAAGAAGTTTTGTTTTGTTGGGGTTTAGGATAAGTTGGATGTCTGTGATCCAAGTTTCAATGGCAGAGAATGATTCTTGGGCTTACTCTAGCAAGGTGTTTTCTGTTGGGGCTGCACAGATGAGTGTAGAGTCATCTGCGTACTGTATTAGTGAGGCTTGTTTGGAGGCGGTGTGTAAATTGTTTGTAAAAATAGAGAAGAGAAGTGGGCCTAATATTGAGCCTTGTGGTACCCCTATGGAGTTAGGGAGAGGGGGGATAGTTGATTTTGCCATTGCACAGATTATTTTCTGTCCGATAAGTAACTTTTGAACCAGGAGATAGTGGGAGAATTCAAGGATAGTGAGTGGAGAGCATCCAATAGTTTAGGATGTGAGACCATGTCAAATGCCTTTGACAAGTCCAAAAAGATAGCAGATACATAGTTATTGTTGTTTCTATGATAGTTAACTTGATTGGTAAAGGAGAGAAGGGCAGAAGTTGTACTATGGTGACGCCGGAATCCATGTTGGGTGGGGGAGACAAGATTGTTTGTTTTCCAATATTGCATGGCTTGGTAATGTATGCATTTCTCTAAGAGCTTGAATAAGGGGGATAGTATAGCTATAGGCCTATAGTTGGAAAAGTCATAAGATTTTCCACCTTTATGCATAGGTATAATGTAAGATATTTTCCATAGTTGAGGTACATAGGCTTCTTGAATGGACATGTTTATTAGGATTGAGACTGGGTAGGATAGGGAGTCAGCTGCGATTTTTAGGAAATTTGCAGGTATTCTGTCTGCTGCAAGAGTAGTACGTTTTAGGGTGTGGAGAAGTTGTTTGATTTTAGATGTAGGGACAGGTGAGAGAGAGAAAGATGGAAGATTAGTAGTGCTGGAGGGAGGGGTTCCTGCAGTTGTGGCTGATAAATTGTTAGAGTTATGTATTTGGTTGGATAGAGTTTGGATTGAGTTTATAAAATAACAGTTAAACTGGGAAGCTATATCATTATTGTTTTCATTGGAGGTGGAAGGGGTGGGGGTAGCGATAGTGCCAGGTTTCATTAGGGAGTTGTTACTGTCCCAGAACATTTGGGGATTATTTGGGTGTTTGTTTTGGAGATCAAAGAAGTAGTTTTGTTTGTCTAGTTTAGTATGTTTTTTTTAGCTAGGTTCCTCAGTTGGTTATAGTTTTGTTTAGTTTGATAGGTGTTTTCTTGTTTCCATTTCTTCCAGGCCTTGTCTCTGGTTTTTAGTAGGGCTCTTGTGTCCCTGCTTAACCAGGGAGCATAGTTAGTTTTAGTTTTGATCTTTCTCTCTGGTGCAATGGAGTTTAGAACTGAAATGAATGTCTTATTAAAGTATTCTACTGCCTGATCAAGGTGGAGGGTTTTTAGAGGCTGCCAGTTACATTGCTTTAGAATGCTATTTAGGTTGTCTGTGGTACAGTTGCGATCATCCCTGATTACTCTACAAGAAATTAATTTTTGACTAGTTGTATATTTCCTGAGGAGAAAAGTGGTCAGATGGTCACTGAGTATATCTGGTAAACAACCAGTCTGATAGTGGTGTTTAGGATTATTGACTAGGGTCCAGTCAATAATGGTTTGTTTTTGGTTTCTTTTATCAGTTCTGGTGGGTTCCAGAATTAGTTGGGTGAAGCCATAGAGGTTTATTTAGTTGGTGGGGTTGCTGGAGCTGCAAGCTAGCCAGTCAGTATTAAGGTCACCTAGTAAGATTGTTTCTTGAGGGGAATTAAGATTAAGCCAGTAAAGGATTTCTTCTAAGACTGGTGAATTATTTCTGGGAGGGATATAGCAGCACAGAATGTTAATTGTTTTATTCTTGTTTAATGATAGGGTAGAGGCTATGATTTCAGCATTAGGAAAAGTAGGTAGAGGGGTATGGAATGGCTTTAGGTTTATTTTATTTTTAAACAGTATTGCTACTCCACCACCTTTCCTGTTTGCTCTATCTTGCCTTATGATGTTATAACCTGGCGGTAGGATTTCTTCACTAGGGATATGTGGTTTTAGCCAGGACTCAGCAATAGTTAGAATATCAGGAGAGTAGTGAGTAATAAAAGCTTGCAGTTCTTGGAGTTTGTTGGAAATACTTCTAGTGTTGATGTTAATTATTATGAGATCAGTTTGAGATCTTTTGGGGAGATCAGAGGAAGAGGGTCCTGGGTTTGGGTGTATGTCACCAGCAATAAGGAGTATTTTGCTGAGTTTGAAAAGGTGTTTGATGGCATAGTTTAGGCTAGAGAGGGATACATAAGCTGCTTTTTTATTGATGGTTGATAGTGGGTTGGACTTTGGGGTGTGTAAGATAATACTAGTGTTAAATAGTGTTGGACAGACTTTGAAATGTATGTGGGGGTGGTTGGATTTTATAGTATGTGTTGTATGGAAGGAGGTATTGTCTAGGGGATGCTTGTTTGTATGGATGTGGTGTAGGATGGGGAAGTCAGGGCAAGTAGGAGTGAGGGTAGAAGTATTTGCATTGTAATTTAAGTCGGAATGGTAGTAGGGTGTTGTAGTGAGGTGGGGTTGGGGTGTGGTTTGTGAAAGGTGGTAATTGATAATTGATTGGGACTGATAATTGGAGGAGGACTTGAGTCAGGTGATTATGGATATGTATAAGTTTGGAGGTAGTGGGGGTGGGTTTTATTTGGGGATAGGGTAGGGGAGCAGAGTGAGCCCGCAGGACGAATGGAGTGGGGACAAAACCAGCAGAGGTGAGCGCCAAAAAGGTATCAGTGGTTGCAGGCAAGGGCTGTGCACTGATAGAGTGATAGTAACTGTAGATGATAATTTAGTTAATTAACCTTATAGGCCAGAGTTTAAGGATGTTACTTAGGATAAAGTCTAAAAACAGACAGGGTAAGAAGGTAGACCTGGAAAGGACACTATAATGAATAGCTTGGACCAGAAAGCCTTAAGAAAGCTGTATAGGCAAAGACTCTTTGAGAGGATTTGTGGCTGTTTGCTGCCACCTACCGTAAAAGCTAGGAAACCCTGCGAGTATGCACGCTGTTGGGGCTCAAACTAAAAATCACAATTATACTTAGATCAGCGCGAGTAGGGAGTAAGTAATTAAACAACAGGAGCTTACATGCACTTCAGTTTGCGCAGAGCACAATTTGCTGGGAGACTAGGAGACTAGGACCTCCATTTATTTTGATTTATTTTCTTATTTTCTTATTTTCCCGATCGCTGGGTTGTTTTCTTTCCTGGGCGGGAGGACCAGTCTGAAGGAGACTGGAGACTGTAAAGTGGTGACAGGGAAAAGTGCTGTTAGGTAGTTTCTTTAAAAATTGTTCAACTATTTGTTTTAAGTGGTATAGGGTTATCCTACGCAAATGAGCTTATGGTTTCACATTACAGTCAATATGAAACTTTACATGGTAATTATGTAATATTTCTGTACCTTCATCTAACTCATTATATTTCTGTAGTATGCTGTATATTCTTGTTAGTGCATATGCTCCACAAGCTGGAAGTGCAATGGATGAGAAACAAAAATTTTGGAGTGAGTTGGATTAAGTGGTGGTGAGTGTACCCAAGGATGAAAGACTAGTGATTGGAGCAGATTTCAATGGGCATGTTGGTGAAGGGAACAGAGGGGATAAGGAAGTGATGGGCAGGTATGGTGTTAAGAAGAGGAATGGAGAAGGTTAGATGTTAGTGGATTTTGCAAAAAGGATGGACATGGCTGTGGTGAATACGTATTTTAAGAAGAGAGAGGAGCATAGAGTGGAGGAAGATGCACAAAGGTGGATTACATCCTATGCAGGAGGGCCAGTCTGAAGGAGACTGGAGACTGTAAAGTGGTGACAGGGAAAAGTGTTAGGCAGCATAGAATGGTGGTCTGTAGGATGGTGTTGCTGATCAAGAAGAAGAGGACAAGTGTGAGAGCAGTGCCAAGGATCAAATGGTGGAAGTTGAAAGAGGGTGATTGTGAGGTAGAGTTCAGGGAAGAGTTAAAACAGGCACTGGGGGCCAGTGAAGAGTTACCTAATAGCTGGGTAACTACAGCAGAGATGGTAAGGGAGACAGCTAGAAAGTTGCTTGGTGTGACATCTGGACAGAGAAAGGAGGACAAGGAGACCTGATGGTGGAATGAGGAAGTACAGGAGAGTATACAGAGTTAGAGGCTGGCAAAGAAAAAGTGGGATTGTCAGAGAGATGAAGACAGTAGACAGGAGTATGAGGAGATGAGGAGCATGGCAAAGAGAAAGGTGGCGAAGGCTAAGGATAAGGCACATGGAGAGGTTTTATGAAAGGTTCGACACTAAAGAGGGAGAAAAGGACCTGTACCAATTGGTTAGACAGAGGGACCGAGCTGGGAAAGATGTGCAGCAGGTCAGGGTGATAAAGGATAGTGAGGGAAATGTACTCACAAGTGAGGTGAGTGTGTTGGGCATATGGAAAGAGTACTTTGAGGGGCTGATGAATGAAGGGAATGTGAGAGAGAGAGAGAGAGAGAAGGCTGGATGATGTGGGGATAGTGAATCAGGAAGTGAAACAGATTAGCACTGAGGAAGTATGGGCAGCTATGAAGAGGATGAAGAATGGAAAGGCTGTTAATCCAGATGACATACCAGTGAAAGCATGGAGGTGCTTAGGAGAAATGGCAGTGGAGTTTTTAACCAGATTGTTTAATGAAATCTTGGAAAGTCAGAGGATGCCTGAGGAGTGGAGAAAAAGTGTGTTGGTACCTATTTTTAAGAATAAGGGTGATGTGCAAAGCTGTAGTAACTACAGAAGGATAAAACTGATTTATCACAGCTTGAAGTTATGGGAAAGAGTAGTGGAAGCTAGGTTAAGAAGGGAGGTGAGGATTAGTGCTCAGCAGTATGGTTTTGTGCTGGGAAAGAGCACTACAGATGCGATGTTTGCTCTAAGAATGTTGATGGAGAAATATAGAGAAGGTCAGAAGGAGTTGCATTGCGTCTTTGTGGACTTGGTGAAAGCATATGATAGGGTGCCTAGAGAGGAGTTGAGGTATTGTATGAGGAAGTCAGGAGTGGCAGGAAGTATGTAAGAGTGGTACAGGATATATACGAGGGTAGTCTGACAGTGGTGAAGTCTGCAGTGGGAGTGACAGATGCATTTAACATGGTGGCGGGATTACATCAAGGATCAGCTCTGAGCCCTTTTTTATTTGCAATAGTGATGGACAGGTTGACAGACGAGATCAGACAGGAGGCTCCATGGACTATGATGTTTGCAGATGACATTGTGATCTGTAGTGAGAGTAGGGACCAGGTTGAGGAGACCCTGGAGAGGTGGAGATATGCTCTAGAGAGGAGAGGAATGAAGGTCAGCAGGACTAAGACAGAATATGTGTGTGTGAATGAGAGGGAGGATAGAGGAATGGTGAGGATGCAGGGAGTAGAGTTGGTGAAGGTGGATGAGTTTAAGTACTTGGGATCAACAATTCAGAGTAATGGTGAGTGTGGAAGAGAGGTGAAGAAGAGAGTACAGGCAGGGTGGAATTGGTGGAGAAGAGTGTCAGGAGTAATTTGTGACAGACGGGTACCAGTAAGAGTGAAAGGGAAGGTCTACAAGAGGGTAGTGAGACCAGCTTTGTTGTATGGGTTGGAGACGGTGGCATTGACAAAAAGGCAGGAGTCAGAGCTGGAAGTGGCAGAGTTAAAGATGTTAAGATTTGCACTGGGTGTGACAAGGATGGACAGGATTAGGAATCAGTATATTAGAGGGTCAGCTCAGGTTGGGCGGTTTGGAGACAAAGTCAAAGAGGCGAGATTGCGTTGGTTTGGACATGTGCTGAGGAGGGATACTGGGTATATTGGGAAAAGGATGCTAAGGATGGAGCTGCCAGGTAAGAGGAAAAGAGGAAGGCCTAAGATAAGGTTTATGGATGTGGTGAGAGAGAACATGCAGGTGGTTGGTGTGACAGAGCAATATGCAGAGGACAGGAAAAAATGAAAACAGATGATCCGCTGTGGCGACCCCTAATGGGAACAGCCAAAAGAGAAGAAGTATGCTGTATATTCTTTCATTGTTTTCTGCATCATATGTGTTTAATATTTTATTAGTTCCTTTGTAATTGAATAATTCAGCAAAGGTGACCCTTTATTTCCTAAATCAAGGACGTGTATTGCATGTTATTTTTCATTTATTTCTTATTTAAAATATCATTGTATTGGTAATGATTTGTCTAAATATATGCTAATACTGTTGTCTGTGTTGTTTTCTAAAGTGCTGTTATTTTTAACTTTAAAAACATGGCCATCTGTAGTTATTGATGTTCCTGAGTCTCTCAAAGTTTTTACATTTCTAATTGTTACTGTCACAGTTACTTTTGGGTTAACTTTATTTTCATCTTTATGTATTGCATATAAATACACATTTTATCTGTGCCTTTTGTCTCACAATTTGCCTGTTCATCTTATTGTATTTCATCTGCTAATATAGGTACAGTTTGAACTCTATGCTTTCTTTCTTTCTCTCTTTCTTTTTCTTTCTTTTTTCTGCTGTATTACATATTGCTCTGCTGTACAAATTTAAAAAGGGGTTAAGTTTGTTACATATCCTGCATTCCTATCCATCTTGCTGGACAAAACCCACTGTGGGGATAACAACCTCTGCCACAACAGCACAGTTTTTCTTTCATACCTCATCTTGAGTTCTTCTGATCTATAATGTTTGTTTTGCTTTTGAAATTCACTTTTTCAATGTACTCTCACTGTTCTAAAGTTGCTTCAAGCTAGAATGTCTGAGAACTCAAGTGATGATGCATAGTTCAGTTAATATAATAGCATATCTTGAGCAGAAAAGACTTTTCCATGTGTCCTTGTCAATGAATTTGTAATCTGTATTTTGATGTCTTAAATTATCTCAATAAAATTCAGTCAAAAACAAAAAAAACAAAACAAAAATAAAAAAACACAAGGTAATCCACCAATGTGAACCAGGCTGAAAACTCCATAAAGGAAATACTCATTCCACACTCGGGATAGTGAACAGGGGCACTTTATTATTTAAACTTCAAAAATTGACAGCTGGCTTTTTGTCTGTCAGCAAACTGACAGGACCATACAGCCTTCTATTAGACCAATTCCACACTCTTAATAAGAATAATTGATTGAATAATGAAAATAATTAAACCAATTGATACTTGAAATACTTGTTTTAAATCCATGTTTTAAAGGCATACTACTCTCATTTACTGAAAAAAAAACATTGACTTTATTTGCTTGTTTTAAAAAAAGTATACATTTTTATGTATCAAATATATAGACAGATATTACAACTTCTGTGCTTTTTGTTTCAAAACCTGGGTTAAAGAAATAAAATAATTTAGACCCAGGGACAGCTGGCATTGAGTTTAAATTGCCACACCAATTCTTTTAGCTCAGTTCTTTCTTATCAAGCAAAATCCATAGGGTTACATATTTTTTTTTCTAAAATGACAAAGGAAATACTTTTAAAATCAACACATTGTTTTATCACCTTCATTTATTCCCATGCTTCAGAAATCAGTAAGTCTTCTATTGCTGAAAAAAGAATGGAATATAATTTTTTCAGCTGTATTACTATACCATTCCATCTGTCCAATGTCACAGATCATCATCAGATGCAAACATCACCATTCTTATTAGATCAGCTAAGTGCCCTTGAAAGAATGGTTTAAACACAAACAGAACTGAAAAAAACATCACAATACTGTTGTCCTAGTAGTTCAAAAATAGGTTTTAATAGCCTGAAAAATTCATGGGTCTTCATTTACAGTAAAATAGATATTTGTTATCAGCTGTTTAAGCATTTTCATCAACAGCAGAAAAGTGAAACAACAATTTTGCTATATAATGCATATTTTAAACAATGCTGTTAACTTCAGTGAATTCAAATGCTTGATTTTTTCTTTTGCTTTCTAGAATGCACACATCTTTTTTCAAAGGGCGCATGTACTTTTCCAAAGATCCTGTTATAGGAATCATTATAATTAATTTGATTTGAGCAATTTTATTTCATTCAAAATTGCAGTTCTGTGCAATTTCAAAACTGGTACTGTCTGTTTTGGTGAGGTGGTTTAGGTGTGTTAAATAATTAAGTATTTTTGTTTGTTTTTTACTTTTGGTGTACTGGATTTACTTTGGATGTAGTTTATGTGAGTGTACATGTCTGTAGAAGGATGATTGGAGCTGAATTGATGTATGTGGAGGTATGTATAGGGAGTCGGGTGTGTGCTCTTTTGAGCATGTGTGGTTGTGTCAGTGTCTGTATGCATGTGTATTGGGTGGTGTCTATACTACCATGATGCATGGGCTGGTAGGGTGAACACTAGAGCCGTCAGGGCTGATGGTGTAATATTCAAGTCAGAGACATGGTGACTAGTTGCTAATGAGGTGTTCCTCTGTGTGACTTTACTTAATGTCTGAACTGGAGATTTCCTCCCCCATACTCCTAATCCACATTAGCCAGTTAACGTAGGTTCAAAGAATCTCTCTAGATCATCTCTCCACTGTCACTCAGTATTTTCACTTATGATGATTGTGTGATCATGGTGTTAATATTTTTTAAGAAGGGTGGGTATGGAGTCACAGCCCTCGCAAGTGGGTGTCAAGAGGGGATTCCCCCTTCATAAATACTTTTTTCTCATTTTTGTGAGATCTTGCTATTTGTGCTCAGTTTCACTGGTCTCAATGGGGTGGTGGGTTCTTTCTACTGGGATATGCCCCTTTTCCCCATGTTCATTAATATCCCGAACCAATTTATTTTACAGAAAAAATTGTCAGTTGTACCTCAATTCTTTCAGGGTTTGACTGCTTCCATTCCAGGTAAATTAGACATGTCTACATTTTTACTCGATTTCTAAGTTTAATGTTATTCAGTTCACGCCATAAAGGAAAAAAATTTGATTCAAGATCTTTGCACAGCTCCATTTTCATCATCTTAAGCAAACAATTTCATAAAGGTTAGTGTGATGATATGGGGTAGTGCCAGCTATGCCAGGAGAAGTAGGGCAGTGGATCTGTAATGTATGCCAGCATAGCTAGATGGAGTTTTGTAAAGAATTATATGTCATTTGTATATCAAACTGATTTGTACAGGTGTTTATGTTGAATAGGTATTTATAAAGTTGCTTGTGTTAAAAAATGTATCAACAGTGGTTTCTGCTGGACAGAAAAAAAATACACCTGTATGTCAGACATACCTCTCAACCTGGAAACATAAAAAATCTGGACAAGGCCCATGAAAAATAGGTACAAATCTGTATGCTGATTAACATATAATTTGCATAAATAATTATGTATCCCCACCCACACCAATGGAATTGTGGGATACCAACTTTCGAACGCAAATTGAAGAACAGACAACCAAAACATGGCACCAGACCAGAGTCCCCCTGCAGCCATTCCAGTGTCCTGTTACCTGGCTATTTTGCCCCATTTACCATAAACACTAATGTATGCATACTGCTTTACTTCTACAATGATTTGAATTTTAGTTTTACATTTTACAGCACAACAATGCAGAAACACTAAAAGACATCATCTGGTAAACAAAACAATACTGTCTCACAATGAAAATAGGCTTGACATTAAACTTTGCCCTTGAAACTCACATTCATTGAAACAGCATTGAAATCCACACCACATCCAAAGAAAATGCATCTGGCCAGTGGTGGATAAAGATTACCTTTGGGCTGTTTTCAAATCATTGGCCCCTTGCACACAAAACAAGATAACATACATGTGTTCTTTTCTTTATATACCTTCCTGACTTTATTAAATTATATTCTTTGTATAATACAACACACATGTTAGAGCGCATTTTAAATTTATTGTTTGAACATTTTACCAGTAATCTGTACTGTAGGCAATGAAACAAAACACATGAACCAATAATGACAAAACTGCCCAATTCAGAACTTTTCCATCATAAAAGTCTGCTTCCACACCCAGACTATCTTGCACAGTGTTTCGCACTTATTTTCATTTTCATTTTTTGGGGGGGGGGGGGGAACAAAAGGTCAAAAGCCAGGGATACATTTTAAACATTGTTTATATAATTTTGTAAAGTTGCTAGAATAAAATGTTGTGCTACCATCATGCATTTTACTGGCAGGTTTTGAACCCAGGACTCTATGCACTACATTCAGAACAACATACCACTATCTCACATCAGCAGCTGCCTGAAAAATAGGAAGACTGAAACTTAATAGCCATCATTTAGTGAATTAATTTCTCACTTCTCAACATAGCTCTTAACCTCAACACAAAAAACATGGACAAACAACAAAGCCAATAATGGCTGAAATGGAATACAAATTCAGTTCTCACTTCTCACTCACCATATCTCTGAACTGTTAGCTCACTTTTTATCATAGCTCTAAACTCTTAGCACAAAAAAAAAAGTGTTCTTACTTCTCATCATAGCTCTCAAGTCTCAAGTGCAATGGGATGATTATGGCATATGGCCCCCAACCTCTGTTGCAGTCCAGCCTGGTACATCTCACTTGCTCTTTGACCATGCTTCCTCTTTGGACCTTGCCGCCTCCCAAAGTCATCCTCAGCCTCCACCAGGGATCATCACAGGAAATGCTGATGTCATCACCCTAACCCCAGGATAGGCATGCCCATTCTTCTGTGCCACTCCATCAGTTTCCCAAGCCTCTAATCAAATGCAGGTCACCTGAGGCATAGTCAGCGTTTTATCCCTGTATGCTACCAGAGCAGGCAGTAATGATCCATTGTTGGCAGCAGACTGTGGGGACTTACTACTCCCTATACATTTAAAAGTTATAGTTAACAGAGAGAGCTGTAGATCCAGAAAACAAATTGTTATAAGGAGTTATGGAGAGGGGCTTGACAGAGGCATTCAGGAGGGAAAGGGGCAGATGGGGAAAGGAAAATAAGAATGTGGAGATAAATAGTAATTAAAATGTTAAGAACACTTAAAAAGTGTGCTATGCAGGCTCATCATCTCCCTTCTCTCAAAATAATGTAATGTAATACAATTGACTGGTCAACTAGGGCAAATTAGTTGGTTATGCTTGATTAAAATAATACTAAATATAAAAAGAGGTAGCTTTCAGCTTTATATATTTTTCTACCCCTGTGAACATGTTTTGTATGCTTGTTAAAGATAAAGATCAGAAGTAAATGCAGGCTAGTTTTGCAAGTGTTCAACAGATGATAAAACAAGTTAAAAAGTCACAAAAATGACATATGGCATAGAGCCTGGGGCTGTCATTTCTGGGATATACATTATATAGTGATAATTAGAGAGCAGTCTCTAGAGGTGGTAGAGAAACAATTTGTGTGGAAGACAAAATTAATATACACCAAATTCCCTTTGCAATTTAGAGATAAATACATTCAGCTGTTAGTAAAACTTAAAACCTAAATATCTGCTCATTTTATGCATTTACAAAGCTGCTTGAGGCAGTTTCATTTCACTACCATAACTCAGTCAGAAATGGTGGTGGCTAGGGATAGTAGGCTCTTTTTACCCTGTACTAAAGGTACAGGGTTTGAGCCTGAATATCTCTAGCCACCAAGTGTATTATATGGGGCATTTTCACACACACACACACACACACACACACACACACACACACACAAAATCTCTCTCACCTACCCTGAGTAGTGCTTGGCCTCTTCTGTTGCCGTCATTAATCCCGGTTCCATTTCAGGGCTCGCGCTGTATCCCCCAGCCTACTACTGCCATTAATCCCAGTTCCATTTCAGGCTCGCGCTGAATCCCCTAGCCTGCTACTGCTATTAATCCATTTGTCCCCGATGTTGTGCTGCCAAGCCTGCCATTAATCTCTTGCATTCCTGCCATATCCCTGGCCACTAGTCTTGCATAACTGCCACTGCCATATCCCCGGCCACTTTGTGCTGCCATTAGTCTCACATTCCTGCCGATAACTTAACCGCCAGCTGGAAATGATGATGCAAGCTCCTTGAGCTCAATTCCGACTGGCTGGTAGCCTGACGGTGCTGACGTCATCGTGCACATGATGACATCAGCTCTGACAGCACGAAAATTTAAAAAAAAGAAAAAGAAAAATTGGAAATGAAGGGGTGCCACTCGGGAATTGTGGCACCCTTTCATGTGGACCCCAAAACTCGGTAAAAAACGAGTAATTTGGAACGGTTGGGAGGTCTGATGTCAGACTGTACTGCAACTGTTGAAGTGGATATATTGTAAGAGAGGATACCGGAAGAGGTTAATCTCAGTCCAGCTAACTTTGAAAAATAGTCTGAAATTAAATTACCTAGTTTAGGCCATAAAGATTGTGCCTTACAGTTCTGATTGCAGCCAGACACAAAATGGCTGTGAAAACCAGGACTAGGAATCCTACTGTATTGTCCTTAGGGGTGAACTAATTGGAAGCATGGAAGTTTTTGAAATGGTTTTATAGCTTCCAGATGCTATAACACATCTTAGCAAAGCTCTATATTTCTGTGTATTATGACACCTATGTGCTATTTTCTGGTTCATTTTCTAATAAAGGGGATAGTGTGGCAACCAGAGTCAGATGACCAGATGTATGTGATGTCATTCTGTAATCCAGCACTGAAAGTATGTTTAATACTAGATGAGAAAGAAGTCTCAGAGCAGTCTGTTTTTCAAACCTGACAAAAAAGGATCACTCACCCACTTCATCTTTCCTTGCTTTAGTAAGTAACCAGAGAATAGTAATTGTTTAGATCAGTCAGGAAACTACAGTGAGTTTAGTTTAGTACTGTTTTGTCTGTATCTGTCTGAATCTATCCATCTGTGTTATTTTTAATATTTCTTGAGACTGAAACTCTGGTGTTTATTGTAAATAGATCTTTAGTATTCCCATATTGTTTTATTATTATTAAATATAGTTAAAGTTTTCATTGTGGCTGATCTTTTATTTATTTATTTATTTATTCATTTTATTTTATTTTACATTTGTTGACCAGGATAGTCCGACTGGATACATGTCCATTTTCAGTGGAGGCCTAGGGAGAAATGCTCTAAACTTACAAACAGATAAAGACAAGCAAGTTACAGTATATGCACAAACATATTGTATTAACATACAAGTTACAGTTTCACCTTTCAAGCCTATGAAGAATACAGTTTATATTCAAAAATATATATACAAATATGTTACAGTTTCTCTTATCAAACCTATAGGTGCAGCTATATGCAGAGTATCTGCAGAAATGTTATAGTTTCTCTTTTCAAACCTTTTTAGTGTAAGATAGTGTAGCTGTGAATAAAAAAATGCAGTGATATTGGAAGTAGATTAGGCTTTAGTCAGGGTTAGAGCAAGGACATAACCAGTGAGTTTTAAAATACTGGGTTAGATTTTTTTTTGAACTGCTTAAGGGAGCAGTTCAGAGTAAGGTCAGATGGGAGCAAATTTAGAGAATATTTTAACTTTTGAGAGTTCTTATATTTATTTGTTGACACTGTGGCCAAACACTACCATTTGTATTAGTACTAATTTGACTCAGTATAATTGGGTACCCTTGTAGCTGACTTTGGAGTGTTCTGGTTGCAGTACCTACCTTTTAGTCTGGGTAGGGGGGGCATAGCTGGTAAATCTTTTCCAGTCTTCCTTAGGTGTGTGTGTGTGTGTGTGTGTGTGTGTGTGTGTGTGTGTGTGTGTGTGTGTGTGTGTGTGTGTGTGTGTGTGCGTGTGTGTGTGTGTGTGTGTGTGTGTGTGTGTGTGTCAGCTACTTGGAGCAGGGACACAGAGCAGTGGTCTCACAGATAGGGTGGTGCAGGACTTGGCTTGGAACAGTCAGCTGAAAACTCAACTCTACAACTGTGGTCAGTCTAGAGTCTTATTTGGGGCCTGGTGCTCTTAAGAGAAATTGTGCTTAGTACAGAGAGCTGCATCTGAAAATACTGTGTGCATCTATTTTTGTTTAAAGTAAATGTCCCTCACCAGTGTCACTCCTTGCTTACTGGGCCAGAGAAGGGATGTCACAGTTAGTACATATTACACTACAACAATTCAATGGGATTGTTTCCACAGATTCCTCCAGCCATATGAATTTACATTAATTAGCAGTTTGTTTATATTTAATACCACTAAGTAATGGCATATGAGAGGTATTTTATTCATTAACTTGAATAAAAAATATTTCTGCCATATTGAACTGTCATACACCTATAACCACTAAATGTGACTTTCTCTGTCTCTGTGGAAACATTATTTGTATATGAATTTTAAGATGGCAAAGATGGCACAACTCAAGGCAATGGCTTCCTACAGCAGCTCAAGCATCTTTACCATGTAATGAAGCAAGTCCCTTAGAGACTATGGTATCAGCCTATCCCTAGCAAAATCATGTTATCTTATAGGTTCATAGGTGTGTTCTAGGATAATAGCCCTGGAGCCTTTGCAAGCCTAGCCCATAGGATTACCCTGTCATTGTGCCACCCGGCTTTAGTTTCCAGTACCTCTGTTGAGCAGAGCCACTGGAGTGATCCCCGGGGTGAATTTTCTATTTCCCATCCACTCATCAAAATTTCTCATGAAGAGGGCCAGTGAGGCACTCCACTTGTCATGTATGGGAAGTCTATTCCATTGCATGGGCAGTCTCTGGGTTATGAACCTGTCCTTCCAACTTGTTCTGTTGATTTTAGTAATGAGGCTGAGGTCTCTGGAGTGTGTAGTGTGGACAGATTGGGATTTCTTTAGATGTAGCATTTCTAACAGAGCTGGGTCAGACATGGCTTTGTAAGTCAAGCTGAGATCACCTCTAAGTAGGTGATATGACACAGAGAATAGTTGGAGTTTTTTGAGTCTGTCCATATAGGACAAGTGTTTAAGACCTAGGATCCTCTTTGTGAGGTACTTTTGTGGCCTCTCCAGTTGTTGCAGGAGTCTAGTGCGGTACATGCCAAATGGGGCATTGTACTTAATGATTGGCCTAATGAGGGAAGAGTAGAGAGAGACAATGACCTCTTTCTTCCTGGTTGCAAAATCCTTAGTAATGAGATGTGCTACATAGAAGGGCTTTCTGACCACAGTGGCAATGTGGTAGTCAAAAGAGAGGTTGATGTCAACTTGTGTTCCCAGATCTCTTATGAAACCTTCTGTGTTCAGTGGACTACCATCGATGTGGTAATTCATGGAAACTGGCTGTTTCCCAGATGGGATGACAACACATTTTTTGGCATTGAGCCTAAGGCCATGGTTCTGACACCAGTCATTGGTCTCAGTGAGGCCTTTCTGTAGAATGTCAACATCTCTTGGGGAGTTAATTATGGCTCCCAACTTGCAATCATCTGCAAACTTTGTCAGCTAGATTCCATTCGTGTTGGCCTGGATTTCAGAGAATAGATACCAAACAGAAGAGGACCCAGGACAGAACCCTGTGGGACTCCACTCGTGACTTGTCAGCAGTCTGACTTGGAGTCAGCTACTTTCACATTGTGGGTTGATCTATCTGTGAGCTGGTTTGCAACTCACCTAGTGATATAGGGGTTGATAATTAGCTTAGTGAGTTTTTCTATGATTCCTGAGTGGGAAATGGTATCAAAGGCCTTGGCCAGATTAAGGTAGGTTGTATGAATCACCTTGCCTTCATCCACAGCTCTGGTGACTGACTCAAAGTAGTCGACCAGGTTCAGCAAGCATGATCTACCCTTCACAAAACCAAACTGTGTGGGATCCAGAGTTTGGAGATTCCCTGTATCCTTGTTTATTAGGTCCATGATGATGCGATCCATAGCTTTGCATATCAGACTTGTCAGGCTAATGCAGTGATAGTTTCCAGGGTCTGTAGTCACTCCTCCTTTGTAGAGAGGGATGACTGTAGCAGTGCACCATTCGGTAGGGACAAAGCCTGAGGCGAGGCTGTGATTGAACAGGGCACACATTTACAGAGAGGTACTAGGGTTAATGCCATCCAGAATAGGGATGAGAGGGTATAAAATAGTAGTGGCTGGTCAACTGCTTTAGACAGGCATTTCCCATCTCCCACCACCTTAGAAGCATAGGTATGCCAGCATCACATTGCCATGTCCTGCCAGTCTCGTCTGTGTTAATGTGCATGCCACTTGAGAGGCAACTCCAATAGCTTAGAGAATACCTCTGCTTTACTCTACTTTGCTGTAAGCAGAGCAAAGGTGGTTGTTTTTCCTCTCCATTTCCTAATCAGCCAGGAGTGAATTAGGTTACTGTACTCTAGGAGCAAGCAACTCTGGAAAGTATCCTAACTAGTAAATTAATTTCTGTTGTGTTAAATGCAGTCATCACTAATTAATCAGGATATAGGTTAAACAACATTTAAGACCTGATACTAAAGTATGACAGTGGATCATAACAGCGATAGTTTCATCTTATACCAATAACTGAAGAGTTCAAGAAGTAAACATTACTTTGAAAATTGTACTGGCATGTATAAACAATCAAGGTGTAGCCAGGAATTTTAGGATTGTATATCAGCCTCTAGAATGTAGCTCCCCCATCCCAAAGTGCAGCCCAGCCATCACCAGAAAGTATAAGAGTAAGTCAAAAGTCTGTTTATCAACAGGCATTCTGAAAAAAAAAACATATAACATACACCTTGATAAATACCCCAAGTTTTCAATAATTTAAAATTCTAGTTCATCGCATTGCAAAACTTAAATAAATTATTTTAAAAAGCGTATACTTTGGCTTATCCACCCATGGTGGTGGTGCTGCGGTAGCGTTGTCGCCTCACAGTAAGACGCTGTCCGGTTTGATTCTCAGCTAGAGCATCTTCTGCGTTGAGACTTGCATGAATGGGCGTACCTTCGTTGAAGGTTGTGCATCAGGGCTGGTAACTCAGCACGTAAAAATCAACTACCAATCATTAGCGGACCGGAGTTCCGCTGTGGCGACCCCTAGCTAGGAAAAGCCGAAAGACAACACCAACACCATACTTTGGCTTATCCCTGACCAAACCCATGAGTTAGAACTATCAGTAACTGTGACTAATTTCACAGCAAGCGTTGTCTGCAGGTCAGCATTTTTTATATTTATATTTTTATATATTTTTTCATATTTTGTTATGCAACTTTAGCTTGCATACTCTGTGTATGTATATGTGAGTATGAGTAGGGACCACTGCAGATAATTAAATTCAGAATAAACCCCATCTTTGGCATGAGTACAGACAAAACCAGTGAACCAGCTGAGATAACCACAGAAAATTTTAATAAGTAAACAAAATAAAACATCTATCTTGACAAGCTTTACAGTTTCACATATAATGCTTCCTTGGGTCTAATACAAAATATTGAAGTCATCCAATAAAAATAGTTGAAATATTACATGCATTGTGATGTATTACATTTAAAACATTCAAAATATTTAAGGGACTATTTATACTTTCATTGCAATAACTTTAAGAATATGTTTTCAACTCACAGTTTATTTCAAGTCTGTACTACCATCTGCTTGTAATTCAGTAGTTCAGATTTGCTCTTCATTTTCAGTTATAGTTACAATGTCACCACCTGTAATACCAAAATAAAAAAAAAAAATAAACCATGTGCTTCACCTTTTAATTCAATGTGTTTAAGCAAAGCATTATTTTGAACCTTTCTTCTAATATCTGATAAATGTCCACTAATTCTGTCTTTCAACTTACAATTTGCTTTTCCTACATAAAATACCTGATAGGTGGTACAGATCACAGGCTAGTCTAAATTTTTAGTATTACAGGTTGCAGTAGTATTTAGAAAGTATCTATTTTTGATAACTGGATGCCTAAAAATATCTGTTTCACCTTTCTTAATAAAATTACAAAAAAGAGTAGTTATAGTAAGAAAAATTATCTCTTTTAAAATGATGTCTGTTATAATTACTATTTTCTATTTGCTCTTTATAACATAATTTATTTTTTAACTCAGATGATTTTCTATTACCAAAAGGAGATCATAGATTCTAACTTGTCAAAGTCACACCAGCTTTCTTGAGATTGAGATTACCAAGGCTATTGACAGGGTATTTACAACCTCCATCTACATAAAGCCTACTTTCTGTAATACTTTCCTAAATTTCACTAGTTGCCACCCCTTGCATCAAAAGAAGGGTATGGTAAAGAGTCAATGTATTAGGTTATCTCGCTTAACCTTTGATGATAATATATGTATCCAACATTTTGACAAGTTAAAATCTATGTTTCATGACTGTGGTTATCCAACTTCATTGGTGGAATATTTTTATAATCAAGTTCTACAGGAAAGGGATGGTATGTATGCACCTATTATCAAGAAGGGTTTGGAGAATTACAAGTTCAACACTTGTGAGAAAGGTATGAGTTCCGATTTAAACCACAATTTCTGTCATTATTCCAACATGGCTTTGCATTATTCATTAGATGTGAACGACTTACAGAAAATTCTACTTAAAAACTGGTCGATTCTTCAATGCAGCGATGATTTTTTTTTGAAGGTCCCCCTACTTTTACCTTCAAGAATACACCCAACATTAAGAGCATCTTAGAGAAACCAGTCAAAACATCTCAGAATGCTTTTTTCATGACATCTGTATGTGGCTGTTGCCATCAATGTCCCTTTATTAACATTGATTTAGAGGGTGAACTAACCGAAAAAAATATTGGGAGTGAATGCACAAGGGAAATCAACTGTTATACCGAGAAAGTTGTGTACCTGGGGAGGTGCTGCTCCTGCCCTGCCTTTTACATTGGCAAGACTAAGAATGCACTTAATAAAAGAATTTACCAACACCAGACTAGCGTTAATGGAATGGATAACAAGTGTGCACTTGCTAGACATAACTTCTCTGTGTGTTGGGTTTAGTACATTTAAATTCATGGTGCTTGAACAGACTGATTCTGCTGTACATTCAGTGGACTGGCAGAATCAGCTTTTACATCGAGAGATTTTCTGGCAGCTCCATTTGGATGTTGCAGAATATCCAAGTCTTAATGAAGCTATTTTCATCTTAAGTCAATTGAAATTGCATGCTAGACTATAATTTATATTTTTATATCTTTATATCTTACTTGCTGTGTCTACATTTGTTTAGTATGTTCAACATGCTATATGATCTACGGTGTTTTGGCTATGTCCCTTTAAATGTTTTGGTGGACTTTTTTTACTTGTGATTGTTTTTTGTGGGGATGTGTCATTGTTTGAAACTTTTTAATGAGTCACATCAGTGAATCTCTATTTCTCTGATTCATTCATGGTTCTGTAGGGTTGCCACCTTTTCAAATGCCCAAAGTGGGACATTTTTGGTACAAACATCAGACTTGCAGGACGAAACATACCCACAGCCAGTACAAAGGACAGAACTTCACTTTTTTGCCTAAATAAAAGCTTATTCTTGTAGCATTTTAGTTGTTATTCTGTTTCTTATAACATTTAGGTGTTTCAGATACAGAATAACTGTTTTATGCAACTATTACATTAAATATAGGAAATAATTTTGTCCTAAAATCTCAGGACATTTACCATTTTTACAAATTTTTTGCAGGACACAGTTGCCCAAAGAGGGACTGTCCCTCGCAAAGTGGGACAGGTGGTAACCCTATGGTTCTGAAGATGCCTTTTACAGGCAAAAGTGCTTAATCGTGGTTTTAATAATAATGAATTCCAGAGTCTTATCTACCTGGTTGTTTTTGGTTCTGTCCTTAATATAACTTATCAAAAGTTCTAATGTACATTTTAACATTTGCTTTAAATATCTGGCTAACAGTTCAGCCATCCAGCTTCAGGATGGCACAATTGGTCTCATAGCAGGACCTGCATATTTTATGAATTTTAGTTACCCTATAATAAACAGGCATTATTGAATGTGCCATCTGAAAATACTGTAACTCAATTAGTGTCAAAAAACCTTCCAAATGCAGTGCATATATCTCAGCATTAACATTGTTAACAATTTTATCTATCTCTGTTATTAATAACAGAATATGTACTACTGTCATCTAATAAGTAGGCCTTTCTATTCATCACAACCACTCTTTCACCTTTATCAGCATTTTTATAAGTACTTCAGGAGTGTCCATAAGAGATTGCAGAACTTATTTCTGTTTAATACAAAAATCATTAAACAGTACTGTTTTTTCCTGATAAATATTCTGAATATCCATTTCGCGTACTTTCTGAAAAGTTGTATTAATGGATGACTATTAGATAAAATACTCAATCACTTTTGCTTGTTTGATCTAATATTATCTTGAGTAAATAACTTTAAATTAAGAGCATGAGTAAACAGTCTTACATCTGTAAAAGATTCACTTAGATTACCATCTGAAGCAGGAACAAAAGTCATACCTTTGGTGAACAAAGAACATTCTACTTCAGTCAAAATGTGAGATGGCAAATTATAAACAGCATTAAATTCCCCATCTCAGTTTTTTTTTCATCTTTGGCAAAAATAATCAACCTTCCCTTCTGCCTCTAGTCACCCTTTTCAAGTGATATAGCAGATAGAAGACTGTGGTGCATCAACTGAAGATTGCTTGCTAGACCAAAACATAGCAGCACCTTTTCTAATTGCTTTTAATTGTCACCACTGTACTGAGGAGGCAGGCAAATGTTACGGACAATATGCACAGAGCAATGGATCAGATGTTATATGCAGCCATGGTTTTCAATGACATTTGTACAACATTTGATTTGTTTAACCATGAGGCTAACTTCATAGCTGAAGATCTAAGAATTGCTCTGGTCTGACTGGAGCATTTGTTCATTTGTGACTGGCTTGTGTTCCAATATTATCTGGAAGGTCTTATCTAGTTGAGTGCGGTATGATATAAATACTCCCAAGAAAATACTTTTCTTTATGAGATATTTAGAGTCCTGTCACCTGCTGTATTTTTGATCTATATGTTACGTCTCATAAACATTATAAGGTGGTAATAACTGCTTTGTTATTATAACCATACAACTAATGCTTTTCTCCTCTTCTGATCTCTCTTCATGGATTCATAATTAGTTTTGGAGAGTTGTTTAATCATCATGTATGAATGGACTATAAATAAATGGCTAAGAATAAATCCCATGACTGCTGAAGTCTTGCTAGAGTGGGTTAATTCAGACATCCATTAACTTTTTATATCTGCTTAGTAACTATAATGCACAAGGTCATCTTGAGTTCAAGGTATAGAGAATGTCTGGCAGTTGGTGCAGAGGTTTAAGGCTATGGAGCTGTTAAGGAGCTGCTTCCTGTGCTCTAGGTTTGACTCTTTCAGACTCCATTTGTTTTTGTGACCTTGAAAAATTTACTTAGTCAGCCAGTGCTCTCAGGGTGAGTCTGAAAAAAGTCCATATGGGTCAGTGCTTTACCCTGATTAGCAGCTACAAAGAAATTTAAAAAAGGCACCTAAATAACATATTTGTGCTTAATGGACTGACATTTGCCCTAACATTTTTTAATTTGAGAAATATCACCCAGAAAAAGACACCTTAGTCAGTAATGACCTTGTGATGATGATGATGATGATGATGCCTGCAATGATTTCACAAAGGGTGGATTTCTGCAATGCATTATGTCTGGATCTGACAACATTTTCTCTTCATTAAATACAGCTTGTAAAAATTACATCAGTCAGGCTGCTTAATTGAGTGTCTATCTCTGCCCACTTGACTTCAAAAATCAAAGTCAAAATAAACTTTATTATCGATCAGATATACATAGCAGTGCAAACTGAACAACATTACATTGTTTTGATCCCTGTGCAAGATATAACAATGAACCCATAGTTTGAGTGACAGTAAGACTAATGCACATAAAGTAATAATTAAAATATTAACAACACAATAAATTACCACATTTGGACAGGAAGACATTAGACAACATTATACTAGTAGGTATTGCAAAGAATATGACTTCACATTCTGATTGCTTAGATTTTGCACTTCATCACTTAATGTCTTTACAATGTCTGCTACTAAGCAGAAGGATTGTAAAAATTCTAGTAATGACATATACTGCCCTCTATGACATAAGACTTGCTTTTTTAAAAGATAAGGTGACAATCTACCACCCTTCTACAAGCTTCTACTTAGCCAATGAATGAATGCAAGCAACTTCCAAATTGTGCCTGACATCTGTTATAAAGAATGCCTTTATGCACATGACACCTACTTTGTGGAATTCTTTTCTATACAATGGTTCAGAGACCACTCCATATTTCAGTCTGTAAATAGGGACTGTCACCATATTTGGTTAAAATGGATTTCAGTCTTATTTTTTCATTGTCAGTGTTATTTATATGTATTGTTTTATCTTATGCTTTAAACAGTAGAAAGCTAATGTATAAATAATACTGTGAACAATAGATACTGAGATGGCATGATACAGATGAATTAAGTATTTAATCATCTCAGTCAGATTTCTAACCTTCTGATAATGGCTTATGCTGAATATAAAAGATTTCAAAACATCAGAATGTCCAGCTTTTTTCTGTGATTTAAAATTCACATGATCTAGAAAATATATGCTTAGAGAGCCTCATCTCAATAAGATGTGTGATGAAAGCAGTCAGAGTATAACTTGGATTGATTGTCCGTCATTAGGGTCCCCTGATACCAGGTATATGTATTAAATTCACATAAAGAAAAAAACAGGGGGAGAGGCAGGCCTAACATTTAAAATGAAGGTAAAATGTTTTCAATTTAATGGAAAACAAAGTAAAACAAAATTGCACATGTATGTCTAAATGAGAATGGGTTTAAGGGAACACAGCAGATGAAACCATCCATCATACCTACAAGCTACACACATATGCAGAAAATTGACTGAGGGAGTCTTTCTGTTTAAAGAACAGAAAACTTTATTTGAATGTGAAATACTGTTCCTTATATGCCGGAGATAAATGACAGGACTGGTAATGCATTTAGACTAGCAGAATCTAGGAATCTGTAGGATTCAGATTCTCATTTTACAAATAAGATGAACCAAAACGCATATCTGAATATATGTGGAAAGCTTACATATTCAGTAGAAATTACAGTCCGAAGTGAATTACTGCATTTATCAAATCAAAAGCTTTTATGCATGAAAATTTCATTTTGATGTATTATGGCACGCTGTATTTCTACATATCAGAATTTACACTTATTACAGCCTGTGACATTGCAACTTATAAAATACCTCAGAAAAACATTATTTCACATGAAATGGGTGCCAAGCAATTAGTCAATGTACTGGTAACATGGATAACTTTCCTCATGTTGGTAGACCTACCATTATTAATAACAAAGTGGTAAGGTAACCATGAAAGAGGCTTCGACACTCGGAAAAAAGCTAAATGTGTTATGTGTAGAAATATTTAAGTTTTATTTTTATGAATGTAAGTTGAAATAATACCTGACTATAAAATATAAAATATGAAGTCATCAGTAAAAGTATGAAATATTTCAAAGGAACATATATATATATATATATATATATATATATATATATATATATATATATATATATGTGGTTCGCACAGCCTATCTTGACCTCACCAAGGCTTTCGACACCATCCCCCATTCTGGAATTATAGCTAAACTCACTAAACTAGGTATAAATCCCTACATCACAAGATGGGTTGCCAACTGGCTAACTGACAGAACCCACACTGTAAAAGTTGCAGACTCCAAATCTGACCTCAAAGCAGTGACAAGTGGAATACCACAGGGTTCCATTCTGGGACCTCTCCTGTTTGGTGTCTACTTCTCTGAAGTACAGGCTAACACAGAAGGCCTTTGGCTAACGAAGTTCGCAGATGACTGCAAACTAGGAGCCATAGTTGTTGTGTCTTTCAGCTTTTCCCAGTTAGGGGTCGCCACAGTGGAACTCTGGTCCGCTAATGATTGGCAGTAGATTTTTACGAACCAAGTTGCCAGCCCTGATGCACAGCCTTCAATGAAGGTATGCCCATTCACGCATGTCTCCACACAGAAGACGCTCTAACTGAGAATCGAACAGGACAACGTCTTACTGTGAGGCAACAATGTATAGCCAAGTCCCCAAATGATGTGGACATCCTACAGAAGGACCTCGCTGAGACAGATACCTGGTGTCAGAGCCATGGCCTCAAGCTCAATGCCAAAAAGTGCAGTGTCATCCCCTTTGGTAAAAACTCTGCACCCATGAACTACCACATAGGCAGCAATCTACTTAACACTGAATGTGTGATAAGAGACCTTGGGACCCAGGTGGACAGTGGTCTCTACTTTGATAGTCACATCGCCACAGTAGTCAGGAAGTCCTTCTACGTGGCACACATCATCATAAAAGGGTTCCCATCCAGGAAAAAAGAGGTAATGTTCCGGTCTACTCGACACTCATTAGACCCATTATAGAGTACAATGCCCCTTTTGGAATGTACCTCACAAGACATCTGCAGCAGCTGGAAAGGCCACAGAAGTACCTCACAAAGAGGATTACTGGCCTCAAACAAATACCCTACACTGACCGCCTCAAAAAACTCCAGCTTTACTCCGTAGCATATTGCCTACGCCGAGGTGATCTCTGCCTAACATATAAAGCTATGTCAAACCCAGAGCTGTTGGACATGCTACACCTAAAGAAATCCCAATCCCTCTGAGCTACACGCTCTAGGGACCTAAACCTTGTCACCACAATAAACAGGACATGCAGGAGGGACAGATTCCTGTCCCAGAGACTTCCCATATTCTGGAACAGGCTACCCATCTATGTCAAGCAAAGTTCTTCATTAGCACTCTTCAAGAAAAATCTTGATGAGTGGATGGAAAATAGGAAATACACCCTGGGGATCACTTCTGTGTCTCTGCTCGACAGTGGCACAGGAAAATAACTTTCTTGTGTGGCGTAAGCCAGGGAACCTAGTTGGCTAGGCTTACGTAGGCCCTTAGGCCAATAGCCTAGTACCTACCTATGAACCTATATATATTTATATATAAAATCTTTCAGGGCTTTATGTAAGTAACAGACTGTAAATATCTGCACGGACTGTAAAAGATGGTATAGGTGTTGGCAAGGAATCTTTATATCCCAGAAAGTAAACTCCTTTAATGTCCATCAGAAAGTAGTTCATTGCACTTATAAGCAGGTGCAAATAGCTTCTGAAATAACAAAGTAACACTAAACATTAATTGTGTATCTACATGATCATAGGCATTTACTAGTCATGCAGTCCAGGAGTCCCTTTGATCTCCCTGGCCAAATGTCCCATTTGCCTAAGACTGCTGTCTGGCTAACAGATTTGCTCAGAGTCACAGAGTAAGAAAAAGGAGACTACAGGAATCCAACCGTAGACTATAGGAATCGGTTCATTAGTAACTCATAGCCTTAATCATCTATGCTAACTGCAAGGGAGTTAAAGCATGGTAAGGTGACCTCCTTCAGCCAAAAGTTGTTTAGGTGTATTATATGCAGCTGAAGCTCCAGGCTTTATTAAGCTTGACTTAATCTGCATCTTTTTCATTTTATTTATTAATGTGCTTATGTACATTATGAATGTATGAATACATTTTATTGTTGCAGTGGTTATCATGCTTCCTTACATTGTCTGGATTTCCAGTTTACTTCTGTAGCGGAAAGTAAATTAAAGGTACTATATAGATGTGTGAGTGTGTATATCGATAGACAGAAAGATAGATAGATAGATAGATAGATAGATAGATAGATAGATAGATAGAGTGAACATATGTATGCAATAATATTGCCTTTTAATACATCTTTTCTAAGTTTAATTTTTCCAAGTCTTTTGGGTTTGATGGGAATGACCCCCCTATTCCTAAGTCAAAGTATGGTTAAAGTTGATGAATTAGTATTGATTTAGTCTTTGATGTTAACCAAAAGTGCTCTTCACAATTTTTTCAATGTGCCCAGAACTCACTCCTTCTGCAATTCATACAGAGTTACGTGTATCAGTAGCATATCTAAAGAAGGCTGCAAATTCTTTTTTTATGAGACCCATTGCTCCTGCTACTATTGAAACTGTTTGGATATCCTTCTTACAAATTACTCTCATTTCCGCCCACGAATCCTGGTATTTTATGACTTTGTGTCTTTCTGTACATAAGACACTGTAATCACAGGGTGTAGCATTTTCAATGATCAATGCTACTTTTGTCTTCTTTTCATAGACTCCTATATGTGGTTTCCTCACATCTGCTTTTTGAACTCCTGCTAATAGGTGATCTCATGTAATATAAACTTCATCATTCTCTATACTGCTTTGTAGCTCATGCTTCGAATGCTTCTCAGCTGCTTCAGTATAACAATTTTTACGCAATCCCCAATGAAACAGTCTTGTCACAATATTATGTTTTTCAGTATACAAGCTTAGGCTTTTAATGTCATCTGTATGACACTGACAATTTAAGAATAAATCTGTACCATAATGTGCTGAGTGCTGAGCTATGAAGCAGTTGGGTGTCAGATGGTGAAGTGTTATCATTTATGCTGCACTGCCATGTTGTTTGTAATAAAGTTACCCATTTACCAAACACCTACACTGAATCCTAGCATTGTTGAGATTATCCTCACTAGAAGCATGGTGCCAAAATTGGGACATTACTGAAGGAAGAAAATAAAGGCCACATTCACAGATTATAAAACTGCACTGCACCATGGTGAGTAATACAGAAATACTTTAGTCACCATTACCTGCAACTTCAGTATATTGTCTTGCAAAGCCCTCATTTTATTACATTTAAAATGATTATTGAAGAAATTTCAATTTTCTTCTGACATGACAAAATTTCCCTGACTACAGACATTTGACTTCTGGAAATCATTTAGTTGGCCTGCCTTGTGTCAGAGATTTGTACAGTTTCATATAGCAATGAAATAAGATAAGGAATCAAAAGAAACCTAGGTAAACATTATTTTGTATACTATGGGCAGTGAGGTCAAGGACATATACAACTCCTTTGCATTTCTAGAGGTCAGAGTGTTGCTTGAGTCAGTAATTAGTAAACTCAATGAGCATTTTATACAAAAATTAAATGGGTGTGTGCAAGTGAAGGGTGTGTATGTGTGAAAGGATATGTGAAACAACTGTACAGCTTGACAGAAAACTGTGGTTTTAATGGCACAAAAGATGAAAAAATAATAGAAAGCATTGTGATTGGGCCTGATAACGTGGAAATGTAACACAAAAGTTGCAGCTTGAAGTTAATACGACCTTAGAAAAAGCCATGCAAATAGCCAGAGTGAAGCAGTAGAATGCTAACTTAAATATGGCAAATGATGTGCATGAAATAAAATGCAAAGTTAATGGCAAGTTCCATAAAACGTATAATTTGAATGAAACTAACAGAACGTTTGAAAAGCAGAGTGAGAGAAAACCAGGTACATAACAAGGTCTGACCATTGCCATAATGAGTTAGAGCAGTGATGCACATAGCAGAAGGCGTAACATATTTTGGAGACTGGGCTTTTTTGTAGTCATTTGTAAAACAAAGCAAGTTAAACAATATTGCAACTGAAAATGTTGATGAAACTAAAAATAATGTACAAAAACATTTTTTGAGGTTCACTGACTACTGTACAAAATATAGAAGCTAAATAGGATCATAGGATCACAGGAGATTACTAGGCTATCGACTCGGAGGTCATTTCAAGCCTGGATGTTTCATCCCAATGTAATACCATAGAAATGCTAGTCAATACTCAAGATTGCATTTAGTAATGTCTGCCCATGTCCATGAGGGTTGTGAACACTATCCCTGGTAAGAATTTATGGTGCCCCATCCACTCGTCCAGGTTCCTCTTGAACACTGTCATAGAGGTACTCTGTTTCACATGAATTGGTAGCCTGTTCCAAATTCAATCCAATGGCTTCCTAGCTTTATTAACATTAATGTGAATTGCAAACTCTTAGAATACAGCAAGGTGGCACCAGAGATAATCCGGAATTGTAGTTTAAGGAAGGCATTTGGAGCCAGGACCAGTGTGCTATTTGTTAGACTGCTGGTTGCAGTATTGTGTTTAGCAAGTCAGTGTTAGCGGTTCAAATTCCTCCAATCTGTCTTATTTTTTTATTTACATTTCGGAGACATGGACCCATTCAATAATATGATCATGGCAGAAGAACTTGACTTTGAACTTAATTTCTATTTGAACGTAATTTCTGATGGGACTTACCTTTTACTTGGGCTTTGCACTCCATGCTGTTGCTTAGTGTATACATCTATGCATTTATTGGTTTATTTAGTTGGCGGTGTGATTATTTATTTATATAATTGGTGGTGCAATAGCAGGGCATGGTTCACTGTTTATTTCAGTTAGTTGACGAGGTTATGTAGAAGCTATTTTTCCTTGTCAATAAGGACATTTGGCTTCATTTGACTGATGATCTCCCTCTCAAACTTCCAGATGTTAATTAAAAGTTAGGAAGCTAGGCTGAATAGCAAGCCTGACTCCATGATGCAAAGGATGGATTCCCAACTACATCTCAGGTGACCACTGTTTAAATATCAGTCCCAGGACTGGAGGTTCCAGAAAGGAAGATGGATGAGTGTAGGGGTGTAGCCCATGGAGGGAGGGGTTGCAAACATTCAGGGGCACACTGGGTGATGCTCACTTCCTGCTGTATACTGGAAATGTCACAGTTTGTGCTTCTGGGAATGGGGCTGGAATGCCCAAAGAGAACGTGCACTGCAGAACTGTGGGGATATATTCTGCTATCATCCTGTTCTACTATCCTCCACATTGCCTCGCCTAGTGCATATGATAGGACAGGAAAACCTCAGAAGAAAACCTCTAGCCACCCTGATGGCTGTCTTAATGAAGGGTCCTCCCAGCCAACCCTCATCCCAGTGATGGGCAACAAATGTTCCAATTAGCCATGAAGGAGGCTGATGATCAACAGACTGCAGGGGCAAAGTGGTAGCAAACAAAAAGTAAAGAAGCTGACTGGCAAATAAAAATATGAATATATGGAAGAGTAGTGAGTTTTTAAATAGATTCAGGGACTGATGTTAAATTAATAGCCTTGCAAGCACACTAAGGTGTATTGGCAAGTTTCTAGCCATGTCTGTATAGAAGGGTTATAAGTTTGAACTTTGGGGTAGTGTGCTGGATGCTCTGTACACAAAAATCTTGTCTCAGCAGAGATGTGGCCTGAGAAATGGACTTAATAGCAAGAATCAATGAAGTCAGTGGACACATTTTTGTGATGTTGGCCAGCTTGAATATGAACCAGTCAAATTCATATTAAAACCAAATCCCACTCCATATGGCTTAACCACAATAAGAAGGCTGCTATTTCTTTTGTTGTCCAATGCACAGACAGAACTGAAATGAATGCAAAACCTTGGCATTATTATAAGTATTACTGATGTGAATGAGTGGTGTACTCCTACAATCCAAATAATTAGAAACAATGATTGTGTTGACTTTAAAAGGCTCAATGATCCTGTTGTGCATGAAGGATTTATACTGCCAACATCAGAAGATATAGCACCCAAGCTAGGGAATTCAAGAGTGTTCTCTACACTAGATGTTTCCAGTAGTTTCAGATAAGTTCCATTATACATAGAAACCCAAAAGCTAACAACTTCTATTACTTTTATGTGAAGATATTATTTCAAAAGACTGCCTTTATTATAATGTCAGAACCTCAGATTTTCAAATGGAAAATGAGTGATTTACTTAAAAGTCTAGATGGTTTTGCTGTTGTTATGAGTGACATCCTGCTGTTTGGTCCAGACAAGCAAATGCATGATTTGAGGCAAGAGACAGTGATACAAACAGTCAAAACCTCAGGTATGAAGTTTAATGAAGACAAATGCTGCTTTAACAGAGCTTTCATATTTTGGGCACCATATATGCACTAGCAGTATGTTCAGCATACAATGCCATGGGTGAGTTAGGAGTTACTGATTACATTAATGGAGAAAGGGAAGAACAGGATGAGTTCAAAATACTCAGTAAAAGCTAATGATAATATTTAAATAGATTTGCATACAAGAACTTAAAATGTAAATGTAGGGATGCAAACACATCATGTATAAGTCCTACAAAATGAAAATGTATTTCAAAATCTATACACAGTATTTTCACCCAACTTGAAAAAGACCTTACAGTAAGTGGCATCTCTCATGACATGCAATGTGCAGCTACAAAGGTTGTTAGCAGAGGTATTCTCATTCAAAAATATTCATGGTTTAAAAAATGTGACAATGACACAAAAGCTAAACTGGAGTTGCAAATAAGTGAAATAGAGGAAAAACACCAAAATAGACACTCCATAGATCTTGAAGAAAACATGATAAACTTACAAAAACAATTACACAATCTATATCTTAAAAATCGTTCATATAATGACCTGAAATTGCTTCACAAATATTCAGAATGGGCACAAATACCCTCCAAAAACACTTGCCAGATTAATAAATGTAAAAAATGGTCCCCCAAAAATGACTGCACTAAACTACAAAGGTAAGGTAAGATACAATGACTATGATATTATAAATTCCTTTGAAGAAATATACAATAATATTTATAACCTTTACAGTCACGAATGCTACAAACAATATGAGGACTTTACTGAAAACCTAAAATTCCCACAGTTAAATGAAACCCAAACAAAATTTTTAAAAGCACCCCTTAAACTAGAAGAGATAAAACTAGCTATAAACAAACTCAAAATGAGTAAAGCTCCAGGCTTAGATGGTTTTACTGCTGAATTTTATAAAAAAATTTCTGTACCAGTCTCTAGTATCTTCCTAAGAGATTTTAATTATATCATCACATTTGGCAAAACTGATCCATATACGAATAACTCAAAAAACATTTTAATTCCTAAACCTAATTCTGACCCAACTAACCCTTACTACTATAGACCAAATGCCCTTATATGGATATTAAAATACTAGCTTGTGTTGTGGTAAACAGACTAAAAAAGATACTTCCCCATATAATATCTAATGAACAACTTGGTTTTATGCAAAACAGACAGATAAACGACCATTCCCTAGTTTTAGATACCATGATTAAGCTCATGACAAAAGATAAATACTCCAAATATGTGTTAACCACGGATGCTTGAAAAAGCATTTGATAGGGTGGAATTAAATTTCTTATTCAATACATTACCCTGTTTTGGGATTCCACACAAGTTTATAAACATAATAAAAACACTTTATCAAAAAGCTTCTACAACACTATATATTAACAAAATTAAATCCAGTCCCTAAAAATATCCAATGGAATGAAACAAGGATATCCCCTCTCCCCTTACCTCCTTAATCTTTACCTCGAGCCTCTATTCCTATATTTGTCCCAAAAAACATACCAACACATACCTAAGCTATTTAATGTTACCATTAAGTTTACAGTCTTTGTAGATGACCTCAATATCTACTTTGAGCTCCTGAATACTGATCTTCACAAATTATTAAAAACAATAAAAAAATTCTCCAACATATCAAACTACAGTATTAATCCTAAGAAATCATATAGTTTCCCAATAAACCCCCTTGGCCACAAAGAATTTTACTTTCTCAAAGGCAAAATAAAACCTAAATACCAACTAAAATACCTAGGTATAAATTACATCCATATACAAAATAGATAATAATACATGGGAAAACATTGAATGAGACATTTCTAGGTGGAAGAATATCAACTTAACTCTCTTATCTAAAGCAAGCATCATTAAAATGAATATTCGACCTGGAATTTTATATCAACTAAATGCCCTATTCTTAAACATTCCCCAAATTTTTTTCCAAAAATGAAAACTGCCCTTACTAACTTCATCTAGTGTCCCAAATCTACAAGAATTAGTTATGATAAACTCACCTTACCAAAAGATAAGGGAGGTTTAGGACTACCAGATTTAAAACTTTGTTCTACTATCAAAAGTACTTGTAGATTGATACAAATAGCTAATCACGACCCAAATATTCAAATTTGGTCTCCTTTATGGACAAAAAATTTGGTTCAGTCTGATAACCTCTCTGAACATTAACCCAAAAACCAAAAAGAAAACTGTAATACATTAAAACTTCACCCCATGATCAAACATAAAATTCATCTATTCCAGAATTTAGTAACATTGCTTCAACTGACAAATACTCTAGGGTTCCTACAACCCTTTCCCCTCAATCCCAGTTTAAAACTCAATAACCAACCAATAAACTTAGCTAACTACCCCTTAATTAAAGACATCACAATCTAGGATTTATATAAATTAAACAAATGTAGCATTGTTGAAATAAAATCAAAGTTGGGTACACCAAAAAAATTATGATATACTCAGGCCGCTCATATGGCTCATAAAGGCCAAATTTTCCATGAAATCTGTTAAAGAACAAGAAATAAAAGTAACCCAGTTGATAATAAAAACTTAATCTTATAAGAATAAAATGATTTCAAAAGCCTACAAATTAATAACCACAATAAAAACCCAAAATGCCCTCTTATTTTCATCCTACTGGCAAGAGCAAAAAAATATAACATTGGAGGAAACATTTTTAGCTATAAAAAACATGCTCAAACTAACCACTTTCAAAAGTTTAATATATACCCAGATTATGATAAATAAAAATGCTTATTATACACCCACTATTCTATGCAAATTCAAGGATAAGGCGTATGAAGAGTTGTATAAAAGGTTGGACACTAAGGAGGGATAAAAGGACCTGTACCGAATGGCTAGACAGTGGGACCGAGCTAGTAAAGATGTGCAGCAGGTAAGGGTGATAAAGGATAATGAGGGAAACGTACTCACAAGCGAGGAGAGTGTGTTGAGCAGATGGAAAGAGTACTTTGATGGGTTGATGGATGAAGAGAATGAGAGGGAGACAAGGTTGGATGATGTGCAGATAGTGAATCATGAAGTGCAGTGGATTAGCAAGGAGGAAGTAAGGATAGCTATGAAGAGGATGAAGAAAGGAAAGGCTGTTGGTCCAGATGACATACATGTGGAAGCATGGATGCGTTTAGGTGAAATGGCAGTGGAGTTTTTAACTAGATAGTTTAATAAAATCTTGGAAAGTGAGAGGATGCCTGAGGAATGGAGAAAAAGTGTTTTGGTACCGATTTGTAAGAATAAGGGTGATGTGCAGAGCTGTAGTAACTACAGAGGGATTAAACTGATCAGTCACAGCATGAAGTTATGGGAAAAAGTAGTAGAAGCTAGGTTAAGAAGGGAGGTGATGATTAGTGATCAGCAGTATGATTTCATGCCAGGAAAGAGCACTACAGATGTGATGTTTGCTCTGAGAGTGTTGATGGATAAGTACAGAGAAGGTCAGAAGGAGTTGCATTGTGTCTTTGTGGATTTAGAGAAAGCATATGACAGGGTGCCTAGAGAGGAGTTGTGGTATTGTATGAGGAAGTCAAGAGTGTCAGAGAAGTATGTAAGCATGGTACAGGATATGTACGAGGGTAGTGTGATAGCGGTGAGGTCTGTGGTGGGAGTGACGGATGCGTTTAAGGTGGAGGTGGGATTACATCAAGGATCAGCTCTGAGCCCTTTCTTATTTGCAATGGTGATGGACAGGTTGACAGACGAGATCAGACAGGAGTCCCCATGGACTAGGATGTTTGCAGATGACATTGTGATCTGTAGTGAGAGTAGGGAACAGGTGGAGGAGACCCTGAAGAGGTGAAGATATGCTCTAGAGAGAAGAGGAATGAAGGTCAGCAGGACTAAGACAGAATATATGTGCGTGAATGAGAGAGAGGACAGAGGAATGGTGAGGATGCAGGGAGTAGAGGTGGCAAAGGTGGATAAGTTTAAGTACTTGGGATCAACAGTTCAGAGTAATGGTGAGTGTGGAAGTGAGGTGAAGAAGAGAGTACAGGCAGGATGGAGTGGGTTTAGAAGAGTGCCAGGAGTGATTTGTGACAGACGAGTACCAGTAAGAGTGAAAGGGAAGGTCTACAAGAGGGTAGTGAGACCAGCTATGTTATATGGGTTGGAGACAGTGGCATTGACAAAAAGGCAGGAGTCAGAGCTTGACATGGCAGAGTTGAAGATGTTAAGATTTGCACTGGGTGTGACGAGGATGGACAAGATTTGGAATAAGTATATTAGAGGGTCAGTCCAGGTTGGAAGGTTTGGAGACAAAGCCAGAGAGGCAAGATTACATTGGTTTGGTCATGTGCTTAGGAGGGATGCAGAGTATATTGGGAAAAAGATGCTAAGGATGAAGCTGCCAGGTAACAGGAAAAGAGGAAGGCCTAAGATAAGGTTTATGGATGCAGTGAGAGAGGACATGCAGGTGGTTGGTGTGACAGAGCAAGATGGAGAGGACAGGAAGAAATGGAAACAGGTGATCTGCTGTGGGGACCCCTAATGGGAGCAGCCAAAAGAAGAAGAAGATTCTACACAAATTCAACCCTAAATTTTCATCAATCTGTCCCATCTGTCCTAATGAAAAAGCAGACTTGTTATACATCTTTAGGAGCTGCAAGAAAGTATACAAACTATGGTGCTCATTAAGTGTCCAACTTGAAAAAATGGGATATGAGAAAACTACTTTTTCATGGGAAACAGCAATTTTACATATCACTCTAAATAACCTACCTAATATAATTAAACATATCCTTATAACAATATGCACCCTAATCAAGTATTACATAGCCAAAAATTGGTTAGATAAATCTAAGATCTCTTGGGAAAACTTTAAAACAATAGCTGTAAAATTCATGTCTTCACATAAATTAGCAAACAAAAACCCAAATAAAATTACATATTTCCAAAAATATAGGGGTTATCTTTTAGATACTATATTAAAAGACTAAAGCTAATTATCTTCTCCCTCACCTTCACCCACTCAACCTATTGTTAATCTACAGTTCCCAGTCACTACTCTCCACATAACTAACATTTCCCCCACTTTTAACCAATTTCCTTAGTCCCTCAGGTTTCCTATATGAAGGCCATATGTAAACGCAAACTACTCTACTTACTTCATTATTTTCTCAGATTAACTTATCTTAAGCTTCTTAGACAGACTTTTCCTTTGGATTGCCTTCTATTTGCTTTTTAACCTCACATCATCTGCTAAGCAATGGCACATAAATTAGTGTGGCATCTAAATGTAAATAGATGTATATAGTTTTTTTGGTTAGGGATATTGATGTTTTAGTTTAGATGTTTCTTTCATCTAGGTTCACGTCATATTGACACCATTATGGATACTTACAGCATGTGTTGAGAATATCAGAAATGGGAACATCCTACAAACCTTACCTTTTAGAAAATTAGCATTCATTATTTTTCCTTGTTATACCAATCTTATGACAATCGTAATGTGTTAAATATCTAAAAGTTTACCCTTTTCCCCTTTCTTATTGGTCAGCAGTTGACTCTATAACTAAGAATTGCAGCACTCCTGAGGGTTATTTCTCTGTTCTCTATTTTCATCAAGCGGAATATATTGATTGTCTTATTTCTAATTGTACTACAACTATTGAATTTGTATCCATATCCAACTGTATATGCTTTGCTTGCTGTTTTTTTCTCTATATGAAAAATTAATAAAAATTATTTTTGAAAAAGATGTAGTTCAAAATATATTAACAATTCACTTTTAGGGGAAAACAATTGACAAGACCCCTATTCAAATCATAGCTAGCTATAGGCCTCCAACTCTGACTCAAGATGCCCACTCAGCCTATCTGGACCTCTATTAATCTATCAAGATTCAACCCTTTACCGTGATCCTGGGTGCCTTTAACTATCCAACCATAGACTGGAAGAAATACTTGTGCCAAAACACAAATGCCCAGAGATTCCTTGATTTTGTCAATGCAAATTCCTTGGACCAGTTGGCTGACACCCCTACAAGAGGTGAAAATATCTTGGACTTGGTATTAACCAACATGAATAACTACTGCAGAATCCCTACAGTGACTTCATCCCTGGTAAGATAGGGCTACAAAGGAGTCACTTTTGATGGCACCATCTCCCCAACCCCCCTAGCTTGGGTCAAACAAAAAAAATTCTCCAAAGTTGATTACAACCTCCTGAGGGAAGGTATAAACAGCTTCACAGCCCCTTCCCCTCCATAGGGACTGGCACATATGCCCAAACCTACACCAAAGAACCATATGAGCATTTATATAGCTGCATGGAATCAGGAAAACCAGACAGGATTAAATCATACCCCTCAAGGAAGAGTACACCTGTCTGGTGGACATCTACAATAAATAAACTCTATAATAAAAGGAAAAAATTGATGTCCAGGACCAAGAAGGAGCAGGTGCCTAATTGGAAGCAATCTCTCATTAGCATGAACAAGCAAATAAGAGCACTAGTGAAATCCTCCAAAGCAAATTCGACTGCATACTGGCCACATCTACTTAAGACAATCATAATGCCTTCTTCATGTATGTCTGCAGTCTCAAGGGGAGCAGCCATATCTGTTCAGAACTGGTGGTCAAGGGCACCAAATACACAAACGCTGTAGATATAGGCAACCTGTTGGCAGACAGGTTCAGTGAAAATTTCACTCCTCTGCCCCCCTCATTAGTAAAACAGGACATTCCCAGTACTTGCCCCCTCCCCGTATCTCTAGGGAGCAAGTAATCACTGCCCTCTCAAAAGCAAAAAATACAGCCTCCATGGGATCTGATAACATCTCATCCTACATGAACTCAGGCAGGAACTTGCAGCACCATTAGGTACCCTATTTAACCAAAGCCTGAGTACTGGCTTCACCCCAGCTGAGTGGAGGACAGCTACTGTCATCCCTTTGCACAAAGGTGGAGCATCCACTGATCCAGGAAATTATAGACCCATCAGCCTAACTAGCCTGATCTGCAAGGCCATGGAGTGGATTATCATGGACCTCATTAACAAAGACATTGGCAACCTCCAGACACTTGATCCCACACAGTTTGGTTTAGTCAAGGGGAGGTCATGCCTGTTAAATTTGGTTGACTTCTTTGAGACAGTCACCAAGGCCATAGATGAGGGGAACATGGTGCACACCGCCTACCTTGACCTGGCCAAAGCCTTCAATACTATTCCCCACTCAGGTATAATAGATAAACTCACTCAACTAGGCATCAATCCATATGTGATCAGATGGGTAGCAAACTGGCTCACTGATAGAACCCACCTAGTCAAAAATAGGGGAAGCCACCTCAAGTAGAACTGTAACAAATGGTGTACCCCAGGATCAGTCTTGGGGTCTCTGCTGTTTGGGATATACTTCTCAGAGGTGCAGGCCAAATTGAGTGGGATATGGCTGACCAAGTTTGCAGAAGACTGCAAGCTGGGTGCTGTTATCAATTCCCCTAGTGTTGTGGACATCCTCCAAGAGGGTCTCACCCAAACAAATGACTGGTGTCAGAAACATGGCCTCAAACTGAATGCCAAAAAATGAATCATCATCCTTTTTGGGAAGAGTGACAGCCCCACACATTATTTTATTTATTTATTTAACATTTGTTAACTGGGAAAGTCCGACTTGAAACAAAGCCAGTTTTCATCGGAGGCCCAGGGAGAAATGCTCCAGATGCATGTCTTTGTAACATCGCATTGATAATAAGGTACTAAGTACGCAATCTGTCGTGAGGGACGTCAACACCCAGGTTGATAGCAAACTGACTTTTGACCACCATATTGCCTCCATTGTATGGAAAGCTTTCTACCTAACCCACCTCATTAGTAAGGGTATCTCATCAAGGGACAAAGTGGTCATAACATCCCTGTATTCTTCCCTTATAAGACCCATTATTGAGTACAGTGCCCCTTTGGGCATGTACCTCACAAAGCACATGCACCAGCTGGACAGACCGCACAGGTTCCTCACCCAGAGAATCCAGGGCCTCAAACATCTACCCTACACAGATAGGCTAAAAGCCCTGTTCCTCTGCTCAGTCTCCTACAGACTCCTCAGAGGTGACTTCTGTCTAGCACACAAAGCAATCTCTGACCCCGCCCTGATGGGACTGCTGCATACCTGCAAGTCAAGCTCCACTCGAGTAACCCACACGTGTGACCTCAAACTGGTCTGTGACATCAATAGGACTTGTTGGTGGGACAGATTGTGTCCCAGAGACTCCCCTTTTTGTGGAATAGACTCCCTATCCATGTAAAGCAGAACCTCATTAAACCTTTTTAAGCACAACCTGGATAACTGGATGGGGAACACAAAATACACCCCTGGGATTCCACCTGTGTCCCTGCTGGAGAGTAGCGTAGGGTGCTGACCTGTTAGAACATGGGCTAAATTCTTGGCTAGGCTTGTAAGGGCCTCAGGGCCAATAGACTAGTAACTTCATATGATCCTAAGATGTCCTGTAAGCTAATACTCATGGCTGTATGTTTTAGGACATGTGACCATCCTACAAGCAGTCATTTAATGAATAAAATGAAATACATACTGCAATATCCACTGTGAAAAATTATGTTAGTTTTATCAGACAGTACAAAAGTGGAATATAAACTTGTATACACTATTACTCTTTGGTTTAAATGAATTTGTATATGTTATTTTTGAGGCTGATTACCTAATTTTTGTATTAATGACATTTGTCCACTGTATGTTTCCGTTGAATACTGTAATATTTTCTTAATGGATGTTTCCAGGCAATTGATTGTTTATTCATAAAAAATATACTTCAAGCAAAACTGAAAAACCTGAGAACATGTTTTTTTTAATAAATTCTGTTTTTTTTTATTTATATTTGGGATTTCCAACTTATTGTTACATAAATAATGGTATTTTGGAGCCCTTGTTTATGCACTGAAGAAACCCATTTGCAGGGGTGAAACCTGGTTGGGTATTTCATTAGTGACATAGATTTATTATTAAAGTAATTACTTTGAATTTGACTAACACTACAGATTTTTTTCATTACACACACATATATATTTGTGTGTGTGTGTGTGTGTGTGTGTGTGTGTGTTTGTGTATGGATCCCTGTTAGAGTTTCCAAAAACTCTAAGCTTTTGAATGGAGATTGTGGTACAGTGCAGATCAGGGAATTTACCCTTTTCCTCACTGTAGTGCGATCTCGGAGTTGGTATATATAATATGTATGGGGTATGGGAGGTGCAGCCCCCGCTCCCCTGCAAAAATGTAGAAAGAAGGCAGACTTTTGACGTGTGTGCGAGTGTGTGTGTGTGTGTGTGTGTGTGTGTGTGTGTGTGTGTGTGTGTGTGTGTGTGTGTGTGTGTGTGTGTGTGTGTGTGTGTGTGTGTGTGTGTGTGTGTGTATATATATATATATATATATATATATATATATATGTGTGTGTGTGTGTGTGTGTGTGTGTGTGTGTGTGTATATATATATATATATATATATATATATATATATATGTGTGTGTGTGTGTGTGTGTGTGTGTATATATATATATATATATATATATATATATATATATATATATATATATATATATATATATATATACACACACAAGTGCTCTGTAAACTATGTGCACAGATCAACAAACTCTGCTATATCACACAGTCCAGCACAAACGGAATGTACTATACCCACAATAGGTATATACATCGAGAATTATTAGTAGAAATAAAAAACATTTCGGTAGTAGCAAACTGTTTAATAACCTTCCAGTCTCGCCACTACGTACACAAACCTAGGCTTCACCCACTGGCATCCTCAATGGCCCAATTTATACAAAGTACATGTCAAATTTCTTAAAGCCACAGTATAACCAGTAGCTATAAACACTAACTACTTATAGTGGGCTGACTTTTGAAGTGCTCTTACTATAATATCTAACTGTATCTTCATTAATTCCCTCCGAGATACATGAAACCTATTTAAACCATAAATCCTACCAATGATCATTTAGACCTGATTTAAATAGTGCCCCCAAATACACAATCCACTTTCCTTCTTTTTCAGTTAAAATTTTGTGTTTATGTGCTACCGTTAAATTCTCACCTAATACCTTATCAATACCCAGGAATATAAAATGTGCTCCAGTATGTATTTGTGTGTTTTTATATAGTGCACTCCATGCTCTCTTGCAATTAATATCACTAAGGTGTAATGCAATTCTCTGCTTGAAGCCTAAAAAGGTCTGTCCCACATAAAAAGCCCCACATTGGCACACAGCCATATAAACCACCCATTCACTGCTACATGTAATAAAGTGTCTTATATCATACACTTTAGCTGTGTTAATGGAGGTAAATGACTTTGTTATTGAGACCACCTTACAATAGACACAGTGTCCACAAAAGGTACTACCCACTATCCTATTAGCCTGATTTTTATTAACATATTTTTGACTCTTCTTGAAACTGGCTAAACTTTCTCCTATGGTCTTACCTCTCCTATAACCAAAAGCACACTGTCCATTTAATTGTAGGCCCAAAAACCTGTCACTTTTCAATATCTGCCAATGTTGTTAAATAATATTCTTGATTTTAAAACTGTTGCTTCCAAACTTCATCATAAACCTAATCACCTGATTGCTTACTTCTTGTGGTGACTCTCTAGCCTCCAATAATTGCATCCTAGAAACAGAATCTGTTGCACGTATAGCACTATCAACATCACGAGCATTGTACCCTCTTGCCAAAAATCTAGACCTCGCCTGTTTGGCCTGTGTCTGGAAATCATCCAGTTGACTACATATGCGCTTAAGTCTTTTAAATTGAGCTTGGGGAATATTGGTGGTAATATGATGTGGGTGGTTACTATCGGCCCATAACAATGAGTTCTTCATAAATGGCTTCCTGTATAGACTAGTATGCACCATGCCATCATTGGCCTTGGTAACCATGACATCTAAAAATTCAACCTTATGACCTTCTAATTTGCCACTAAACTGGATGCCATATGGGTTATCATTAAGGTAGCCCACAAACTGTCGCCATCTATCCATTGTACCCTGTCATACCACCCAACAGTCATCCAAATATCTATGCCACATCAATAATTCATATATAAACCCTGTCTGTTGATAAATCATTTGCACCTCCATAAACGTCATAAATAGATCCACATATATGGGTGCAAAAGTTGCACCCATTGCAGTTCCCTTTATCTGCAAATAACATTCAGACCCATATCTGAAAAAATTGTGTTCTAACACCAACCCTAATAGTTTTAACAAAAATTCTTGTTCTTCAAGCTGGTAATATTCAGACACATGAAACCAATACTTTACTGCTGCTATAGCAGAACCACAGCAATACTATTTTTATTGTAGATAAAGTAAGCGCTTTCGTTGGTGTACTCCACCAACTTCATCAGACAAATGACATAATAGGTAGTTGCAGTTTAAATACTTTCAAACTGCCATATCAATTACACAATTAAAACCATTTTTTTTTTAAATTAAAGAGATATTCCCAAAAAAAACATTTTGCAACACAGAATGCCAAAGTGGGAATAAAAAAACTGCATTACTAGTACTGTAACATAGTTAAATATAAATGAGCTCTTTACATTAGCAGAACATTGCAAAGTCTTTATCATAAATAGAAACAGAAAAATATCTGCTTAAAAACAGAAAAATATATGGTTAAAACCAATCGACCAGTATGACAACAGTATTATCAAGTCAAATTTTTGTCCCTTCTCTGTATACCTATTTGTGTCCTAAAATTCTTTGTCCAAGAACTCTGATGCAAACCAACACCAAAAACCATATATCTGGCGCTAATCCACTATGCTTATGTTTAAATGAATTAAGTTGGAAGTTTATAGGTATTGTTAGAGCCCAAACCCAATACTTTAAGAAGACTTACACCATATATTGTGATTCTAATAATGCACCTGAAAATACACTACAAAATATGAGGAGTATAATGTTATTTGTGCTATAAATGTAGTTGTGTTAATAATGTTATTAAATTAAACAAGTTGTCCTAGTTTGGTAAGACTGGTTCTGCTGCTGCCATTTTTCTGCTTCTTTTTAACTGTTTTGGTTTCACAATTTGAGGAGTTTGTTTTTACTGCTGCTATTCCACCCCAATGTGGGATGCTCATATATAAGGCCTGTACATCTAATGTGCCCATAAAGGCCTGAGCAGGAATTTGCAAGTCATCCATCAGTTGTAAAAATTGATTGGTATCTCTAATTTGAGCTGTAACATATGTTAATAATGGTTTCAGTTTTGATTCCAAATATATTGATAAGGGTTCTATCAAGGACCCTCTACCAGCTACTATGGGTAGTCCTGGTGGTGGGGTAATTGATTTATGTATCTTTGGTACAAGGTAGAAATACTGCGGTGAAGGATCGATGACTGTCAACTGTTGTTCTAAATCAATAGTAATAATTCCTGCCCCCCCAGCTCTTTACAAAATCTTATCAATTTCCTGCTTAAATTCTGCTATAGGATCAAGAGGAAGATGGCAATAAGATGTTACATCGGTCAAGTGCCTTTGAATTTCAATTTGATATGCCTCTTTGCCCCAAACAACTATGGCTCCACCTTTATCAGCCTTAGTAATGACCAAGTGATTATTATTCCTCAAATTCTGCAACGCCTGTTTTTCTTCCCTAGTCATATTATCATAACGTGCTTAAATACATTACCCTGATTTAGTTGTAAATCTCGTAGCACTTGTTCCTCAAATATTTTAACAGCCCCAAAATACGGGGGCTGAAAATCAGGTTTTCTGAATTTAAATCGATCCTGTTGGTCCATAGAATGGGGTCTATGGGCAAAATAATACTTCAAATTCAACTTTCGACAAAATGCCTTTAAATCTTTCACAACTTCAAAATAAGACACATAACTCGCCCAAGCCCAAGCCTTTATTTAACACTCTATACCCCAAATCTGAAAATACATACTCAGTCAAATTTACCACCAGATTGTTTTCTGCTTCCTGGGAATCTATAATACTGTCTATCCATTGCTGACTATTCGACTGAACATTTCCTCCATTTCTTTGACTACTATGTTTCCTATCCCCTCTTCTAAAGGGCCCCTTGACCTTTTTGGCATTGGGGAACTCAACACTATGAGCTCTCCTCCCTCTGTTTCAGTGTCGGTATTCGAATAGCCTGAAGACATATCAGATATACTGGAATTTTCTATACTTCTTCGACTCACTATAGATCTTGGTCTTTTTCTTTTAGTTCTGCTAGGCCCCTTGTTACTTCCTTCTATAAATCTCACTGATCTTTTTACTTTCTTCCAAGAATAAGCCAAAGTGTTAGCATAATCATTTGAATCTCTCTGAAACTTTTTAAGTTTCCTATCCAATAATTCCTTCTCCATTTTTTGTACCTCTTTAACATACAATGCGTACCTATCCTTGTATGCTTGTTCCTGGCTATGTTTAACTGTGTCTTCATAGGCCTTATTCAACTTCTCAATCATCACTGTGTGTTGCTGCTCATAATATTCGATTAATAGTTGAATAAACATACTGGAAGCTGTAGATTGTACTTGTCTCCATTTGTTTATAAAATGTTCATTTTCCGCCCCCACCCCTGGTTCTAAATAGACCCTAAGGCCAAGGGGGGTTATATTAGCCTTAACATATGCTTTTAACAACTTTCTATGCCAAACATTTGCTCTCACTTTTTTGTGATATCCGTTAACTGAAGAAACTGTGACTCTAAGTTAGTTCTATCCTGACCCTTTGCTGATATATCTATCCCCCTTCCCACATTAAAAGATGTGAAATCATCGTTATTTGTGGCCAGACTGTCCAAAAATAATTTTAACTCTTGAACTTCAGCCATGATTGTGCTGAAGTTTAAACAGCCTTCTGCTATAAACCAAAATGTGACTAAATTTAAATATATTCTAGAGACCAAAATGTTAAATCTACTTAATACTCCTATATATTTGTACAAAACATGTGTAGAAACAATCCACCCATCAGCATTATTCTCTTAATTAAGACTGTCTATGAGTAATCCTATCTCTCTCTCACACACACACACACACACACACACACACACACACACACACACACAAACATGCACGCACACATAGAGGAAAGCTTATAAATTACCCATTATCTTACTGATGCTTCTGGCATTTGGCAGAGCCACCTTCACTTCTGATTTTTTATGTTGTGAATTTCTTTTTTCATTTATTTTTATCCTGGAATTTAAAAAGGTCTAAAAAGACTCTAAGTGGATATGTGGATAGAAAAATGTCTTATTCATTAGTCATACTCCCTGGGGAGAAAGGTATGGTCCTTCAGAGACAAAGCACTGTGGATAGCTGCAGATCTCACAGGCACCAAATCTCCTGTCTGTGACACCTTCATCATTGATGGAATGCCAATGACTTAATTTGACACTTGGGTTTCATACAATGTGATGGGAAGATTTCCAATCAAATATATTTTCTCATATCCAGGTAAATGTCCAGGAAGGAGGACCTATTCATACTGCTCACTCCAAAATAAGCAAAGGCAAAGTAACAATTAGCCTGTATCCATTTGACCTAGGTTTTGGCCTGGGGCAGCTATGAAACTATCACTCAGTGAGTTATGTATTTGTTTTATGCAGAAAGGAGTTGTCAGCTATTATGACATATCTGGTATTGCTAGCTCACAATATGTGTCTTATTGGCCTTAGAGTCTGGCTTGGTTTACTGTTACCCTCATGTATTTTCTTGTTATGGGCTCACCACTACCACAATATAGTAACTATGTATGCTCAGTTAACTCTGTCAGACTTTGTAAACAACAATAATGGGTGAATATGACAGTAAGAGTCACCAGTCCATGTTTTGCAACTCATTTCAGTGTCAAGATAAAATATTAGCTGGTGCAAACTATCAGTCCATTTTATCTGAAGCTTTAACTAGACTTTTTACTATCCTATTCCCTGCACTAGCCCTGAGCAATATACACCATGTCTCTGATGTCCAAATTTCAGGTACTACTACGTTATTTGAAATTTTTATTTCTTTGCCTAAGTATAAAGTTTTACATGCACATGTTTTAAAAAGAACTCTAGAATGTAAAAAAGGTTTCTTTATTATTAAGTATAATAAACTTGTATTTTTTAACAAAATTATATTGCATGTAATACAACATGAGCATTTAAATGTGTCAGAGGCAATGGGACCCAAAGTCTGTTATTAGATTGTATCTGTGCAGTATTCTAACCACTATAATTAATTATCATTTTACATTTCAGTACAAATTGCAGAATGTGTACAGGTCAGTCCCAGGGGTCTTCATGTAATCTGATGAGCTGATGAAAATCCGTTTTAATTCTGGCTAGTAATAAACGGCATGTGAACGCAATGTTCTTTTTTTCTGTCATATTTGGCTCAAGGTAGTTTCTCTTACATTTCATTGCAGTATTTGTGGTATATTTCAACATAAATAATCTCACACATTTTACCCACTCTGCTCTTATAGCTGGAAATGTATATTTGAATTAGGCAGAGAAATAATTGTAATTTCTCTGAGACAGCTGAGCATATGAGGAAGAACCAAGCAACGGACTTCCAATAACGTTACACTGTAAGTACAGCTAGCAGCATTCTGTTATGATGCAGGTTAAACCATGGATCTGCAAACACATCCTGTCTTAATTTGATCTGTTGTAGATGTCATGATGTAGTCATCGAGGATTTTCATGCAACGTGCTGGATCTGCCAGTTGTCCCCAACACAGAATAGTGCTGAAGCAGTTAGTCTGAGTTATGGACTTGCACAGCCTTTCTCTTTGACAATTCATAATCTGTACTCCTGGTGTATACTGGTACCTTTGGGATGTTTCTGAAACATATAGCACAAAGATTTCATCCAGCTGCTTCTGAGCTTGAATAAAAACAGAGTTTAACATATTAATCATATTAATACAAGTAACACTGACTAAGTTAATGCTGTTCTTCAGCACCCCCACTGTAAATTTCCAACCCTAAATCAAATTATTATTAAGAAAAATAACAAAAATTGTATCCCTAATACCACTAGACAAAAATATGTAGGACTTAGCTTCAATCTTTTCCAAAATTTCAAGAGTCATACAAGCTTTATAATGGACAAAGCACAATCCCAAACTGCAATAGAAGCATAGTCGTGAACAAAGTGCTTTGATATAGGTTTTTTCAACTTCTCAGTCCCACTGTAAGAACAGGGATTGCTAGAAATTTCTTGATTCCTAAATTTGAATATGGCCTTCCATTTCTATGCTTACATTCTTCCTACAACATGTAAAACCTTGAAATTATAGAAAATAAAATTGGAAGGTTTGCACTTCCGGCAGATCTGCAAACACATCACCGCTGCATCTTACAAAAATGTAGTTGGGCCTACCTATTCCCATCCATGCCGCTCTCCTTCCTTGCCAATTCCTTTTCAAGATCTTAAACTTACAATACTGCCCATCTTTCAAGTGCAAACTACCTATTTCGGAGCCAGTTTGCTCCTTGAGGCAAATCCAGGAATTCACTGTCATCTTTATGAGACCTCCCTTTAAAACTGTAATAGGTTAAAGAACTTTCTTACGTCTGGTCCTGCCATCTGGAACTACCTACCATCACATGTTAAAAAATTACACTCCTTACTGGAATTCAAAAAGGCTTTAAAAGATTACATTCAAGAGAAAGCTGATTGTTATTGCTTTTGAGATACTGGTTAAATTAACTTACATTCTGTTCTCATCTAGCCAGTGATAACAGGAATCTTGATACTGTGTCCTTTTGCTGACTTTAATTTATCCAAACTTTATATGCTTCTAGAATGCAAGGCAAGAGCTGAGATATACATCAATGCATTTCTATATCTTAAGAGTAGAAATTCTCTGACCAGAAAGAATGTTTCTGTCTCTTTCTTTGAGACAGGTCTTCCTCTTATGTGGGGATTTATAAAAGCATAGTTTTGGCTTTATATAAACTAACATTAAGAGTTTTTTTAGCAAAAATAATGTTATGTCAAGATAGATAATGTGATAGATCATAAAATTAGGAAATGGATCTACAGAGAATGATATTGATATAAGAGAGAAAAGTATATTAGCGCTAATACACACCTATATTTAACTCTAAGCTTTGCCAAAGTGGGAGCAGAGAGGGGTTATATACAGTTTTTATATGCAGTTATGTCAGCAAAGTAGCTGCTAAACCCTGCAGGCAGCTATTTGCTCTTCCTTGAGTAGCTAGGCATACTTAACAACATCATGGGTTCTTTTAAGAGATATACTATGAGCCCAAAACTGATGCTACAGTCTTTTTAATCATGTACTGTCCTCTGGATAAAATGACATTTTTGATTAAATATTCCATTATTTGCTTGTACACACCAGTGTCTCCAGATATTTGTTTAACAGTAACATGATTTAAATGGGTGCATAAGCAGTAAGATCAGAAACGTTGCAATCTTTAGATGAAGGAATAGCACAAGTAAGCCTGAATGCCAGGGGAATCTTTCCTGGTTTTTGAAGTATGACTGGGGTGACAATGAAGGGTTTCTACAGATTCAGTGCATTGGAAATATCTCTTGTTAATACAAAATTATTTAAACATTGCACCAATGGAGTGTACGTGAAAGGTTTCCTCAGCCTTACTAACTTAGAGAGTAACCCTGTAGTCCTTCTGTATGAGTCAGATATTTTTGTCCAGAATTTATTTGCCAAATCTGATTTCTAGTTACTCTTCTGAATAAAGATTATGTGTTTTCATATGGGGCTACTGATTGATATGGATCTAGGACTGTTCACTGAAAGCACATTTCACTGAAACACATTTGACTGTGCACAATTCACTGAAAGCTCAATTCACTGAAAACACAATTCACTGAAACACATTTCACTGAAAGTTATATATGGCCTTTTCCCCACTGTAGTGCGACCCTGGAGTTAGTATATATAGTAAGGGGGGGTTGGGGCGTACCTATTTTAAATATTTTGAACTATATACATGAATAGTTGCAATTCCAATAAATTACTCTTTTCTGAACTTAATATGTATCCAAACTATGTGGGGGGGGGCTATGCCCCTCCCACCCCCCTTACTATATATACTAACTCCAGGGTCGCACAACAGTGGGGAAAAGGCCATATATAACTTTCAGTGAAATGTGTTTCAGTGAATTGTGTTTTCAGTGAATTGACCTTTCAGTGATTTGTGCACAGTCATTTGACTTTCAGTGAAATGTGCTTTCAGTGAATAGGCCTAGACCCATATATAGATATATATAATATATATATATATATATATATATATATATATATATATATATATATATATATATATATATAAATATATAATGTATGGATCTGCTTAAATTGAGTGAATACCATTTATGTCAACATGTATAATGTTGAGAAAATTGACTGACATTGTGGATATCAACATGCTACTATTCATTTTGCACATATGGGAACCAAACAAATTGTGTCAATTAAACAGATGACTGGGACCCATATAGATATGGATCTAGATTTTTTATATATATATATATATATATATATATATATATATATATATATATGTGTGTGTGTGTGTGTGTGTGTGTGTGTGTGTGTGTGTGTGTGTGTGTATATATATATATATATATATATATAGAGAGAGAGAGAGAGATAGATATATATATATATATATATATATATATATATATATGTAGAGAGAGAGAGAGAGATATCTAGATATGGATATGCTTATTTACTACATAGATACTCAAATGTGTATATTCAATGTAATGAAAACACACAAATGTTGACATCACTAATATCGCCAATGCAACCAAAAACACATTACTATTTGTGTGCAACGAATGCCCTCTCAGCAAAAAAAACAAAAAAAAAACAAGAGTTTTATGCAAGGACAAGCATCCCTCCACACTGCACCTACCTATACAACCCCTTCTAATCATATATACTCCAACATCACACAGTACTGGGAAAAGGCTATATTCCTCAACCCTAGGGAAAGTGCAGCCCTTTCAACCATCTGTTTTGCTGACTAAGCTAAATAGATGTCAGTATTAATAATCTTCAACTTGATTAGGTACACACACACACACACACACACACACACACACACATGCACGCACACACAAACACTTGATAGATCTGAGAAAGATATATTAAGGTAAAATGTTATCGGACAAAATTACCTCCAAAAGATAGGACTTCTTCAGATAAATAATTCAGTACTCTAAACTATTTAAATAAGATATTAATCAAATTATATGAAATCATATGATACACAATCACCAGTTAAAACATGCTATTTCAGCTGGCTTGCTTTCATTTCAAGTTTAACTGAAATAACTCCATTCATCCATGCCTTATCATCTGCTGCAAAGGTAATCTGCTAATATGATTCCATTTTCTCTTAACTTAAAATCACATTCTCCCAACTGATATTTTTACTTTAATTAAAACACAAAATACAAATGTATTAAAATTCACGTAGGTTGTGTAATGTATGTATAATTCATTACAATTACTACTGCGTTTAAAAGAGTTAAGATACTCTAGGCAAACTTCAAAGGACAAAACCACCACCATAACAGGTACAAGCATGCAAAATCTGAAGGTAATGCTACTCAATGCTAGAAGTCTAAACCTCAAAATGCACTCTTTCAAGGCACTCCTAAAAATGGAGAACATCGATATCTGTGCAGTAACTGAGACCTGGTTCAAGGCTCCAGAGAGCACCCCTGCAATACCAGGCTACAACTCTTACCACACTTTTCGGCCACCAAACCAGGACCGAAACACTAAAGGTGGAGGAGTGTCAATATTCACCAAGGATATTCACACGACCAGGCTAGTTGGCCAACACAATGTGTCTGAAATTCTCCAAGTGCAACTAACACTAGGTAAGACTGCAATCCAAATTGTAGCTTGCTACAGATCCCCACCATACCCCAAGATTCTCACTACACCTTTCTAAACATACTGGAAAATATTAAGATAGAACCAAACACCCTAATACTGGGTGATTTTAACTACCCTGCCATTAACTGGGAAAACTACTCATGTCCCAACACCTTTGCACAACGGTTCTTGGAATTCATAAATTCCAATGCCCTGGATCAACTAATCCATAGTCCCACCAGGGGCTCCAATATCCTAGACCTGGTCATTACCAACATGGGAAATCAATGCTCCATACCTATGGTCACCCCCTTGTTAGTCAGGTCTGACCATAAGCTAATCACCCTTAACATCCACATCCCACCTCCACCCCGCAGTAAAGAAATCAGCATAAAAAACTTCTCCAAAGCCAACTTCATGCTACTCAAGTCAGAAGTGACAAACTTCATGACACCCATGTAGACGGGAACTGAAAGTTCAACTGCTGAATCCTACACTAAGGCACTGTACGAGCACATCCACTCATGCATGAATCGTGCCATCCCAAATAGAACCAAAATGCTCTCATCCAAAAAAAGGAAGCCAATCTGGTGGTCCCCTGCCATAAACAAACTTTACAACAAAAGGAAGAAACTTTTGCAGAAAAGAGGAAAATCACAGGATGCAAAAAACTCCCTTACTAGCCTCAGTAAGAAACTGAGATGCCTCATAAAATCCTCCAAAGCTAGTTACGAAAATAAAATTGCCAAAGATTCCAAAGACAACCACAAAGCATTCTATAACTATGTCAAGAATCTAAATGGCAATGCTCAGATCTGCTCTGAGCTAAAACAGAATGGCATTAAATATACTGATCCAAAGGATATTGCCAATATCCTGGCAGATCGATTCAGTGCCAACTTCACCACCCTCTCACCCCCTAAATGGCCCATCTCAATACCGGAAGATTGCCAAATTCCAGTAATAATGGCCACACAGGTACAAAACACACTCTCTAAAGCCAAGAATACAGCATCCATGGGACCAGATGACATCCCAGGCTGTGTACTACATGAACTACAATATGAACTGGCACCTCACCTAAGTGTCATGTTTAATCATAGCCTCACCTCAGGTTTCGTGCCCACTGAGTGGCGCAGAGCTACAGTTATCCCAATCCACAAGGGGGGATCCACCTTGGATCCCGGAAACTACCATCCCATCAGTCTGACAAGCCTTATCTGCAAGGCCATGGAGCGTATTATCATGGAACTTATAAACAAAGACATTGGCAACCTTCAAACACTGGACCCCACCCAGTTTGGGTTTGTGAAGGGCCGATCATGTCTCCTGAACCTGATTGACTTCTTTGAATCAGTCTCCAGAGCCATGTACAAGGGTAAGGTGGTCCACACAGCCTATCTAGACCTTGCCAAGGCCTTTGACACCATCCCCCACTCTGGAATCATAGATAAACTTACTAAGTTGGACATTAATCCCTATGTCACCCAATGGGTTGCTAAATGGCTTACTGATAGAACCCACACTGTAAAAGTAGCCGACTCCAAATCCAGCTCCAGACAAGTGACAAGTGGAGTACCTCAGGGTTCAGTCCTGGGGCCGCTCTTGTTTGGCATCTACTTCTCTGAAGTACAGGTCAACACTAAGGGACTCTGGCTAACAAAGTTTGCAGATGACTGCAAACTGGGAGCCATTATTGAATCCCCAAATGATGTGGATACTCTACAAAAGGGCCTTACAGAAACAGATGCTTGGTGCCAGAGCCATGGGCTCAAGCTCAATGCCAAGAAATGTATTGTTATCCCTTTGGGAAAAAACATGTATCCATGAATTACCATATAGGTGGCAGTACACTAAACACAGAAAGTGTGATAAGAGACTTAGGGACACAGGTGGACAGTGGTCTCACCTTCGATAACCACATCGCCACAACAGTCAGGAAATCCTTCTATGTGGCACACCTCATCACGAAGGGCTTTTCATCCAGAAAAAGGAAGTCATTGTCCCACTGTACTCATCCCTCATTAGACCCATTATAGAATACAACGCCCCATTTGGTATGTACCTCTCAAGACATCTGCAACAACTGGAAAGGCCTCAGAAATACCTCACTAAAAGAATCACAGGCCTAAAGCAGATGCCCTACGCTGACCGCCTTAAAAAACTCCAGCTATACTCTGTCGCATATCGTCTACTCAGAGGCGATCTCTGCTTAACATACAAGGCCATGTCAAACCCAGAGCTGTTGGACATGCTACACTTAAAGAAATCCCAATCCCTCAGAGCTACACGCTCCAGGGATCTAAACCTTGTCATCACAATAAACAAAACATGCTGGAGGGATAGGTTCCTGACCCAGAGACTCCCCAGACTCTGGAATAGATTGCCCATACATGTCAAGCAGAGTGCCTCTTTGGACCTCTTCAAGAGGAACCTTGACGATTGGATGGGAGAAAGGAAATTCACCCCAGGGATCACGTCAGTCGCCCTGCTAGACAGGGGTCCAGGAAAGTAAATAATGTGGGAAGAAATAGCCAGGGAATTGTTATGGCTAGGCTTGTATAGGCCCTAGGGCTGATAGCCTAGTACCAACCTATAAACCTATGAACCTATGAACCTATGAGCTGTTTCCTAATATAAAAGCTGGGCACCTTTGTGTGTAGTCACACATAACCATGTCTGTTGAAAGAGTATACCTTTCATTAAAAACAGTGCTGTTGCCATTCCTAAATTTCATTAAAAATTACTTTCCACTGCATATGTACACATTTTACAACCTCCACACAGATGTGTTCCTTTTACTTTTCCAGTTGTAACAGGCGTTCCAAACCTCCTCACTCTTTTCCTAACAATGTCTGCAATTGCTTCCTTTATAGTTAAAATATATGTTGTATTACCTACTACGTTTCTAGCCTAATAATTAAATTGTAGAATTTTCTGATTTTCAGTCATAATTTTCTTAATGGTAGATAAATCACTGAAAAACTCTACCCTGTCCTAAAATATGTAATATATGGAGTTTCAGCAGAGTCAAAACACAAATAACATAGGTTTATACTGTGTAGTTCTTAAACAAACAACTTCATTATTTTTTCTTTAACACCATCCAGAGGATACCCTCTATTCTCAATCTTCATTTGCAGTTTAGCATATGAATCAAACTATCTCATTTTCACTATGACTTTTGGCTTTTCCCGGTTAGGGGATGCCACAGCGGAACTCCGGTCCACTCATGATTGGCAGTAGATTTTTACGGTGCTGAGTTGCCAGCCCGACGCCCAACCTTCAAAGAAGGCACGCCCATTCATGCTCGCACCTACCTGCATGTCTTTAATGTCACTCGACCATGGGGTGGACATGCAGACTCCACACAGAAGGCGCTCCAGCCGAGAATCGAACAGGAGAACCTCTTGCTGTGAGGCGACAACACTAACCACTGCACCACCGCGGCTATCTCATTTTCACTATTTTGTGTCTTTCAGCTTTTCCCAGTTAGGGTTCACCACAGCGGAATTCCGGTCCGCTAATGATTGGTAGTAGATTTTTACGTGCTGGCTTGCCGGGCCTAACGCACAACCTTCAACGAAGGAACGTCCATTCACGCATGTTGCCACACAGAAGACACTCTAACTGAGAATCGAGCGGGCAACGTCTAACTGTGAGGCGACAGCGCTACCGCAGCACCACCACCGCATGAATTGCCTGACTCTTTAACAGTATTTAACTTCATAATTTTGGATGACTGTTAATAAAATGTAAAAATGAATTACTGTAACAATGTGCGCATTGTAACCTAGTAGTAATCTCTTCTGAATTTAAACCTTTATAAACATCTACAGCTAGCAATTACACATTATTTTACAGAAAAATGCAAGTAATTTGTACTCCCATTAATGAAATCAATAAACTCCATCAATTTATTTGAATTCCCCTGCCAAATTAAAAATATATCATAATTAATAGAAGCAAACAGACAAACAAACACAAAATCAGTATTATAACTATACATAGACTAATATACAAAAAAGACTTTAAAAAGTAGGGGCCATACAAGTTCCAAGGTCACCACTGAAGTTTGTGTCGTTGTTGCTGTTGGAATAAGAACTTTACCAAATGGAAGGTCAGATTTCTACAGTGAATAGTCATATCAAATATTCCACACAGACACACACACACACACATATATATATATATATATATATATATATATATATATATATATATATATATATATATATATATATAGTTATCTATTTATATGTATATGAGACCCAGGCAGTGGCTCAAACATTCAGAATATCAAATGTTTGTAATGCCAGTAGAATTGATTGAAGAGGTATTTGATTTGAGACTGCAGTACAGTGGGGATTGAAGATTTAAATCTTTCCCCATTGTGTTGCCATCACAGTAGGACATGTGGGGGAAGGGTTCGCGGGGGGGGGGGGCTTGCCTCATGCAAAAAAATACATATTTTACTTTCTTTGGTTTCATTTTCAATTAGCTGATGTTTAAACATTTGTGTCTGATCATTTGCCATTTGAAGATGTGTTTTTCAATCGAGTTAACAACATTTATATTATAGTGTGTGTGTGTGTGTGTGTGTGTGTGTGTGTGTGTGTGTGTGTGTGTGTGTGTGTGTGTGTGTAATATAAATACTGTATATAATGACAAAATGAAAAAGATGCCCCCAAGGCTGCTCTTTTCAAATTTTTCAAATTTTTATTCATGAACTCCCAAGGATTAACACTTCCATTCTTAAAAAAGAACTTCATCAGAATAATGTGACATTCAAACCAACCCTTTAAATATTCAATCGCATCCAATAAAAAACAAGCTAAAAGTCACACGATTAATAAAATAAACCAATACAAAAAATAAAATAAAACAAAAATGTAAAATACACTGTGCTAAATTCCAGTACCATAGTGCTTAAGCTTTAACACAGGTGCCAAAGAACACCCATCGTTTAGACCTGGTGGCGACAAGGCATTTAAAGGAATTTGCCATTTTAATTCCTATTGAGAAAGGTGTTCATATACAATCTTACCTTGTACATCTTTTTTGACTTGCATAAGAAGAAACTTAAAGATATGTAAGGGATTGATGCTAACATGCCTATATAACGCATTAGCTGTTTTATGATTCCTAATATCCAGGACATGTTCATATATCCGGTCTCGTAATCTAAGAGATGATTTTCCTCACATAGTAAGAGGGACAGTTCTGGCATTGGGCCAAATATACTACTTGGGTACTAGTACAATAGAAATGCCCATCAATGTCATACTTTTTATTCCTAACCCTAAATGTATCAGAATCTACAATGAATTTATATTGTGGGCAATGGCCACATCTAAAAGTACCTCTTCTGTTAAACACCCTTGTTCTATAATCCAGTAACTGTTTGAAGGATCTATCCTTCCTATAGAAAATAGTGTAATTCCTGTAAGATCAGTATTATCTGTTGTGAGTTTGCACACTGCACATAAACATTTGAATGAATGAATGAAAGAAATCCCATTAAAGTGCTTGAAGAACTAGCACTGTTATGATAAATGACAGTGAACTAGTACCTTGACACACAGTATTGAATAAGAAAATATAGTGCAAGCAACATGGCAAACAATATATACTAGCCTGTGTGCCTAAAGGGCTATGTATTCCACATAAAAGAGATGAGTGCTGCAGAGACGTCTCAGAGGCAGAAAAAGTAGGTCCCTCTCAAAGGTGAAGAAGCACTGGATTCCACAACACATAACACATACATGAAAACATGCATTTGCATGTGTGCTGCTGACTCATCTTAAGAGGTCAAGCTGGCTGACAGTGAAACATAAGCTACGTAACAAAAACAGAACCACGAGTATTAGGAGAAAATGCATCAGTACAAACACTGTGCATGTACCCAAACCACTGATGGTACAGCACAGGAGTGATGTGATCATCTTGACAAAGGACCTGCTCAAAACCTGTATGCAGAGTTCTGTAACCACTGTAGGGTGTCAATGTTTGAAAGCTACAGTTAAATCACATCTCAGTAACAAAACTTGAAAAGATCACTGTGTGAATTCCATTGCTAATGGAATCAACTGATTACTAATCACTGAGAACAATGATTATGTCTTGCACCTTAATTAAAAACTGTAGGATATTCACTCCATGAACAGTTGTGAGTAAATGGCAAGGAAGTGTGAAAGGCCTAAATGAAGGATTGATCATCTTAACCTTTGTTTTGGTAGGATTATGATTTTCATGGATATCTTTTATCCATTTTATTCTAGCATCCAAGCAACATTCAAAGGAATATAGTGTAGGCAGATGCTTCTAATGCAAGAAAAGTTTAAGTGGGTGTTATCTGCGTAACAGTGACACCTCATTCTTCTCTTTGGATCATGTCACCAAGCAAACAAAAAACAACAATAGGTCAGAGATGCAATCCTACATATGCACAAAGTACAGAGGGTGACTCAGAGTTGTAGAAATCCCTGTTTATACCTGAGAAGGTATGAGGCTAGCCATCTGAGGACTATAACGGTAATACCATAGTTGACTCACATACTTTTAATCAGGATCTCATGATTTACATTGTAAAATGCTGCAGACAGAGCAGGCTATATCAATATTTAATAATGTTGTTCACTTATTACCACTAGCTCATTATTAAGCTATCTTTTGATGGTAGAATCAGTTTTTGGAAATTAAAAATGTATTCTCTTTGAACATATTACATGAATGGGTTTTTATTTCCTCCAATGTATACTTCAGGTAATAAATAAAAAAAAAATTGAAATAAATTCATTTGGAGAGAAGACTCTCCAAGAAAGCATAGGGAGATGCTACTGAGTTTAATTACAGAAGGAAATTATAGAACTAATGATCCTTTGATATCCATAGGTATCCAGTTTTTACAAAAACGTATTATTGGTAAAATCTTAAGGAAGGGAAATGGTACATGCTTTTTTCTGGAGTATGCCAACAAGTACCTCTATACCTTTGGATGATATTATATCAGCCATAAAATATGCAAGAAATTAGAATTTATTTTTTTTCTTCAAAAGGCAGCAGAAAGAAGAAAATCTTATTTATTTAAAGAAAAGGCTTTGACCCCAGTGATAAACTTTACTGTAATCATAAATTTCTCTTATATGAATAAAATCTTGGAATAATGGGACAAGGACATTTCACTCCCCATAAGGTTAGCTAAATTTCTAGGAATATGGAAATTCTTCAAAGTTTATTTGCAGCTCTTTAGAGACTGGGTAATTCAGCAGAAGTTATATTATAGAGTTTATTGGATGATCCCATCCCAAATATATGAGTACGTAATAATAATAAATGCTTGCATAGATATTGCCTGCTTGAAAACTAGCAATATATATGGTAGTGCTGTATTAAAATATACCCCTTGTGGGAGAAAACCTTTCTTAGAATAAGAAATCATCTTAATAAAAATTTTCTATTCAATACTCTTATGATACACAGACTTTCTGTGACACAATTCACAGCTAAGATAGTTGCTTTAGCAAGTATGACTACAAATAGGGTTAGTTTTGACCACAGTAGAATTGGCTTATCTAAGAAAAATATGAATTTCCAATTGATAAATGGTTTATTTTTAAATATATCAAATTTGAAAAAATATTATAATGTCTGACTTTTCTCTAAAACTGATTTACCTTTTTTCTCTTCCAGGTTATGCAGTTGAAGGGTAGGGGTTATTAATAAGATTAAAATGAATGGTCAGTTATTAGAGAAGTTTATATAATTCATTATTCTATCTTTAGAATATAGCTGTAAAATAAAAAATATAATTAAAAAAGATATGCAGGGCTTTTTTGGATCTGGTGGCTCTAAGGGCATTTTATTAAGAAATGTTATAGTAATGACTTTCAACAATGAAAAGACCATTAATTAGCAAAGCTATGTACATTCTGGAAATAGCCCTGACTTGAAAACTGCCAAACAAGGTAGAAGAAACCTGAATGGATACTAAACCAGTACAAAGATGAAAATACTGAGCACAATTTCATGACCTCAGAAAAGTCCTGAGACAGATTATTAGCCCAGTATCAACCATGAGAAAAATCTAGAATGTTTCAATGCTAACTGGGTTCAGGCTGCAGAGTATCAACTTTAATAAGACCAACCTTGTCAGAGAAAAGCATCATGTCTGATGTTGAAATATTTTCTTTACAATAATTTATTACAATATTCATAGTATCATAGTATCATCTTTAATTTTTTTCATTATACTAGTATTCTACAAAAATACCCTTAAGTACCCATGAAGAGGTAAGGGACTTGGGATCACAAGTTGGCTACAACCTTAACTTTGACCACCATGTGTCTACTGTAGTAAGGAAGGCTTCTAAGTAGCACACTTGATTAGTAAAGGCATCGCCTCAAGAGCAAAAGAGGTTATAACCCCTCTATACTTGGCATTAATCCGACCCATAATTGAGTATAACACCTCGTTCAGCATGTACTGTACAAAGTAACTGCAGCAACTGGACAGACCTCAAAGGTTTCTAACAAAGAAGATCAAGGGGCTCCAGAATAATCCTTACACAGACTGACGAAAGTCCCTGTCACTTTACTCCATGTCATATAGACTTCTTAGGGAGGCTTATGCCTGACCTATAGAGCAATCCAAGACCCAAACCTAATGAACTTGACACATATTTGTAAACCAAATGGGACTAGGGCTACCTGTTCTAGGGACCTAAATATGGCATGCAATTTAAACAGGGCATGCTAGAGGGACAGATTTATCTCCCAGTGACTGCCACGTCTTTGGAACAGGCTACCAATTCATGTGAAGCAGAGTACCTCTATGACACTGTTCAAGAGGAACCTGGACGAGTGGATGGGGCACTATAAATTCTTTCCAGGGATAGTGCTCACAACCTTCTTGGACATGGGCAGTCATCACTAAATGCAATTTTGAGTATTGACTAGCATTTCAATGGCATTACATTGGGATGAAACAGCTAGGCTTAAAATGACCTCTGGGTTGATCACCTAGTAATCTCCTATGACCTTATGATTTTCTTTAACTACGCGACTCAAGTAAGCTGATGCCTCTTCTTTTTTATCTTGTAAAAATATATTTGCTTAAATAATAATTATTTGATTTTCTATTGACTTTTTTAATAATTTCTCCATTCTGTGATATAATATTCCCTATCATTCCTCTCCCAATCCTTTAAAGTGTCCATGCACATTGTTTTATAATTTATTTTATCCAGTTTTCATACATCTGACTGCATTCTAAAACACATTTTTTATATTTTTCTTTCAAAGCTAGACACCACTCAGACCAGTAACACATCTAGCAGAGATGTGATCTTTCCATAAGCACATATTTATTTTTTCCATTTTCATTCCATAATTTCTCATTTATCCTTTTTATTCCTTTCCCAGTCTAATATACTCCTTATTTTCTTGTATTTCTAGCCAAGTGGTTGAGTGATCTGAAGATCCTCTTACAAGTGTTTCTGCTTTTGCTATATTTAAACCTTACAATATAATAAAATAATCTACTTCCATTTTATATACACTTGGACTACATGTCCATTAATTATTATTCCAAATCTTTAAATTGCCACATTTTATAACCTCAAAACTTTCCATAACATCATTTCCTCTTTTTTCTTTTTTCCTCTCAAATCACAATTAAAATCTACTGTTAATATTAAGTTCATATTAATTACTACATTATCCATAATTTTATGAAATAAATTTTCCCTTTCTTTACTTGTAACATAAGCATAGAATGCTATAATTCTATATATCTGATTACGCCACCTATCTACAGTAATCTTCCCATCATTGCCAGTGTTATGTAAAATATTTCCACTGACTTTCTACAAAGAACAGCTATGCCTGAACATAGTTCCTTTTCTAAGTTCCATATTGCGTTTCTTCCCCAAAGTCGCTTTGTTTATAATCTCTCTTCTTGTGCCAACATTCTTATATCTTCCAGTACCATTACATTGTCATCACACTTACTACACCAATTTATAATGCCTCTTCCTCTTTTTATAATTTACTACTATTAACATTTACTGGAAGCACTCTAAAATTATTATGTCTGTTAATAGCTCACCAGACATTATGTAAATTTGAAGAAATTATCTCATTTCCATTATCCATTTACTTTCTTTGTGTCTTTTACACTTACCCCTTTAAAAACCTTTTCTATCTCCTTCTCTTTTGCCACTATAATTCTTTTTACCTACCATTATTATCCAGTTGATATCTCCATCATCACTTTTTTCAGAACCTTCTTATATATTCTCTTCCATTTACTTTTTATCCTTATTGTTACCCTGTTCTTGCTCCCCTATATCCTACTTATCTTTTATTGGGTCTGTTTCTTCACTTCACATACTATCCTCAATTTTGTTTTCTACTTCATCTTTTTCTTTAGTTTACAATCTATCTATAATGTCCAATTCTGTTACATTCATGCCATTTCAATTCACACTTTTTTTGCATCATGATGTGTTTCCCCACAAATATATTTTCTCTTGTCATAATTACTTATCAAATGATCATCTTTTCCACAGAAAAAAACATGTTTTCAGTTCTCCCCAATATTTTACAATACCTGTGTTACCCTCTACATTTATCATAATAGGGATATGATTTTTTTTTCTTTTTCCGTTTTCAATGCAATATGACAGTTCCATCACCCAGTCCATAATCCTCTGTTATCATATACTTTATTGATATCCATAAGTTCTTTATAAAGTTTGCTTAAATGTCTCTTTAAAATCTCTTTTTCAACTTCAGTTCAAAAATGAACATATATTGTCTTTTTTTTATGAAATGCTTTAACCACATAAGAAATCCACGAATTACAGTTTTGTTTCTTCTCATACTCCCCCCAAAAAGTTTCCACAACAGAACCAGTCTAAAAATAATGTTACCAAATGTCTCTTTATGAATAAGAATGAAAACTCTTACCTCCTAAACCTTCACTTCCAATGGGACCATTAAATTATCCCAAGTTTCATACCTGACCGTTTCTTTTTTTTCCTTGTTCTGAATTCTTACCATAAATCTCATTTGATTGTCAACATTTCCTTTCTTTTACTCTATTCACCTCTAATCACTTTCACTGCAGCTTCTTTAACAATCTCATCATATGATTTCTTTGACTGGTAATCTCCTTTCAACATAGCTTTCAGTGCCTCCAAATGTCCATAATTTCACCCCAAGAAACATATTTACCACTGCCTGGCTCACTCTGCATCAACAATTCACCCAAAATATCATCCTGCAACCCTCCCGACTGGTGGGTTGTAATAACATATCCATCATTCTATTGCACATTTGCTTCTAATGAAATAAAGAAATAGCTCCTCAGAATCTGGTATAGCTTCACACACTGCACTGGCATAGAATGCAAACCCATATGTATAAGTACCCAAGACTGATTCCAAGCCATTCAAAATAGAAAAGGTTTAAAAAAAAGTCAAAAACTGTAAAACGAGGAAGCAGTGGTTCCTGAAGTGACTCAAAACAAAATTCCAGTACAAAAGGCGGAGGACCGTAAATATCACAATATACTATTTTAACAGAGAGCTCAAGAAGCTCAAGGTGACCTTAAGACTGGAATAGAGCAAGACAGGCTATTCTTCATCAGTGTGAAGATAAGCCAGAAGCCTGAAAATATGGACCACTCTATTTAAGTGCTGTATTTTTAAAAATCAAGGAATTACTTCAATTACTCTCTTGTTTTCAAGTGATTACCTCTAGATTATTGCCTTCCTCTTGCTAACAACTTAGCAAAAGCTATCAAACATTGACTAGAATATTCAGCATCAAAGGAGCCCAAAACATAAAATAGCCCCCCTTCTTGAAGAGTTGCAGGTTCATGTGCCTGCAGCAATATGGCACCTGCATTATGAAACCTCTTAAAAGATTCCTTCTGGAATAAAAGTAGCTATCATGGATTAAAAAAAAAACAGTTCATCTAATATAGACAGGTATTTAATACTGCAGATGTTGCAGGGATTATCACTTTGTTGTGCCACAGGTATAAGACATTGGTAAAAATGAAAAGTCCAAGGAATGATCAAATGAAGTTAACACAGTATACTATGATATCAGTCTGGATAATGAACTATCTACTGGTCTGTGTTTCAGTTGCCCTCTGAACTAATATGTTGATTGAGCTCTGTACTTGTTATCTGTACTAGATGCTCTACAGCAAATATGCCTATTTCTTGGGCCAAGACTGAAAAGGTTCCTCAGACCCCAGCTCACCTGCCTAAATTACAAATAGAGTAAAACAATAGTTTCTTACTGTTTACATGCAACTAAAATGTTGTGTTATTGCCCACAACATGAGGCTCATTTTTTGGATTACCTGTTGCTGACCAACTAGAATGTCTGTGTTGTTATTAACTTTGAAATTAAATGAAAACTGATAATCTTGGAGGTCATGAACTCAGCGTAGGTAACCCATGGACTTGCTACAATTTAGCATCCTTTGGTTAAACTGTGACTGCTATAAATTATGTGGCTTCAATTTTAGTTGTATTGCTGCATGAAAAATACTAGGGGTCCAAAGCACTCAGTTTTCTGTCTGCTTTAGTCATCCATAATGCTTGTCATTTTGTCATCCAAGTCTATTATTTTATATCACCCAAAAAAATATACTTGTCGAGGAAATAAGGCAACCTCTGTTCTTCCTTAAAATATTTTAATGTTCCACCACAGGTAAATAACACGCCATCCAGGAGCACGAAACACAGCAACAGCAACAACACAAAGAGCATAAACGCCGATGAAATCCACTGCGTTTTCGTTTCGAAACGAAAACGCAGTGGATTTCATCGGTGTTTATGCTCTTTGTGTTGTTGCTGCTGTGTTTTGTGCTCCTGGATGGCATGTTATTTACCTGTGGTGGAACATTAAAATATTTTAAGGAAGAACAGAGGTTGCCTTATTTCCTCGGCAAGTATATTTTTTTGGGTGAAGTATTGTTATATACTTGTCTCCTTTTGGTTCTATTATTTTATATCCCAGGTATTTCTAGTATCATAAAACAAATTGTAAATATATTAACATATTTCTACAGTTAATATGTTTAATTTTATTTACTTGTTAGTTTTATTTTCACTTTACTTCCCTAACTGCAATAATGCTACAATTTAACCTTGGCCTATTTTTTTTTAATTTATCAACATTTTATTGAGTATACTTAGCTACCGTATTTCCCCGAAAGTAAGATTGGGTCTAATAGTCTTTCCCCTGCCAAAATACGCATTAGGGCTTATTATCAGAGAATGCCTTATTTACCCACACTGTCCAACAATCTGCCTTTATTCATTTATTCATGTACAAAAATCGACATTTATTAATGAACACAAATCGACATTTATTCATGTACAAAAATTGGCATTTATTCATTTACAAAAACTGACATTTATTTCGTACTTTTCTGCTATTGGACAACAGTTCTAAGTAACGCGTTAACAGTTCTGTGAGAATTCTACATAAACAGTGCACCAAGCATTCCAACTTCAGAATATCTGCATGTTGGCTTTCACAGTTATTCAAATACAGTCATGTCATCTTCTTCTGGAACATTGTCATAAGTGTCCAACCCCTGAATTTCAACCTGAATTTCTTGTGCCTCCATTTCATGTAGAACTATTGGCCCCAATCTGTCATGCCTAGCAATAGAGCTCTCCTTAATTGAGCATTACTTGTCCAAGTAGCCTGCTCGTAGTGCATTGGCAACACAGCTGTCAGTGATTTTATCCCATGAATTTTTCACCCAAGTCACGACCTCTTGCAGGCTAGGCTTCACAAAGTTTTCATGCTGATTTCTCTCCATTCTATTTTCAATTTAGTCATTGAGTTCCATGTGCAAATGGTCCTTGAATGGCTTGTTTATTGCAATATCAAGATTCTGGAGATAGGCAGTCATTCCTGCGGGAATCATAATTTGATCTAGTCTTCTCTGTGCAAGGAATGTCTTCATTTCTTTAGCACGGTGAGTGCTGGCTGAATCCCAGACTAGCAGACCTCTTTCGCCACCTTGCAAAACAAGTGGCGGTATTACAATGACCCACTTTCTTATAGCTGCTTGTGTGCACCAGGCATTTTCGGTTTCAAGAATGTAAATGCCTAAAACACATTCAGTCTTATTTTTCTTGCCCTTACTAATGATTAGAGGTGGGATTTTCTTTCCATCTAGTCGAATTACCAAAATACAGGTAACACGTGCATTCTTGTAACCAGTGGAGGGAATGTAGATTGACGTGGCACCCCTCTGATCAATTGTTGTTTGGAATCCTTGGTCCATGAACACTGCAGTTTTATCCTTAGCAATCATGTTGGAGAGTTGGTATTTAGAAAAGTCAATGCCATCAACAAAGGACTTGAACACAAGTGCACATTTAATAACTTCAGTATCTTCCAGCTTGAGCAGTGTTGTTGATCTTCTTAGAGACAGTTCATATCGTTGAAGGAAGCCATCCAGCCAATGTTGTGATGCTTTGAATTCTTCTGGGGATATTTCTAACTGTGGTGCCTTTGCAAGGACAAAAGCTTGGATATCAGCCCTGTGCACAACCAAAGCCTTTGCTCTCCTGTTAGCAATCCACTCACAGATGATGTCTTCCAGCTCAGGAAATAATGGTTGCCGATCTGATCCACACTTGCACTTCTTAGCATTTCCCTCGTTGGCATGTTGACTGAGGTTATCATATGCTGCAAGCCATTTTCGGACCATTCGGAGATCTAACTTCTCTTTGCAGAAAGCCGTCAGATTCTTTCCCCGGGAGTCTGCCACAATTCCTTTCTTGTATTAGACGGAATAGATCTTTCTTTTTGCACTCATCTTGTCTGGGGGGGTTAATTTGAAGACTTATGAGACCGGAGTGGCAACACAAAATGGCAATGTTTACAAAGAGAAGGCACAACCACAACCATGCAATATCATGTACGAGTGCTTTACACACGTTATCTGTACTTTGACCAATCAAAATACACCTGCCAGTGTTTAGGGGCAAAGGATCTCAACCATCAAGTCTGAGTGATGGCTAGGGTTGCAGTAAGAATTGTGGAGGACTCCCAGGCAAAGAATCTTACAACTTTCTGCAAAGAGAATTTAGGTGTATGAATGGTCCGAAAATGGTGAGCAGAGTACGATAACGTCAGTCAACGGGTGTCAATAATATATAATTCAACACATCTGTCGTGTGTTGTTGACAAGCTTAACTGGGGCTTATTTTTGGGGTAGGGTTTATATCATGACCACCCTGGAAAACCATGCTAGGCCTTATTCTCTGGTTAGGTCTTATTTACAAAGAAATACGGTAGTAGTGACTGGTGCTGGTTACCACTTAGTGAGTGTTTTTTTTTTTTTTTGTATTATACTTATAAAGCCTAATTTGTTCATTTTAACTCAAAATATCTTTGCATATTTTAAGTTATATATTCCTGAACTATTAGATATAATGTGGATTATTTGAATGACAGTGACCTCTAGATGTCTCATTACTCCTTTCCTGAACTTATCTCAAGACATGTTTTTTATTAGGTAAGAGGCTGGGTATCAGTAATGGGCATAGTTGGGGGCCAACAGCTGTGCAATCTGATTGGATAATTCAAGAGATCAGTTGTTACAGTTTCATTATGACAATCATGTGAACAATTGCATACTCATTTTGTGCTCACGGTCAGCATTACATACTTAGAGATTCCACCCAGTTACCCAAGTAGAAGAGAGCTGTACCCTACTGGCCTCATAGAATGCAGTACGTACAGATGTGAGGTTATTCCTTAACAAGCCATGCATTATTGTTAGCTTGCTGTATTACATCAACTTCATGCATATAATAAATATCAGGCTGTATTGCAATTTTGGCCCTACGTAATGGCAGTTTTCTCACTTGAAGAGTATGAACAGTACAGCTTAAATGAAATACTGGGTGTAATATTAGTGAGTAATGAAAGTCATACCACTGATGTATTAGCCTCTTGATATTTGAAGTAAAAAATTTAACAGTTAGCAGTAGCCGTACCTAAGTCTCTTCCCTTAACTATCCTGAGCTTTAAGAAACTATTATAATAGGTTTCACTGTCAAGCTTAAAATTTATTGGCCTTCAGGAAGCTTGATTGACTGATAAATCCTTACTGATATTTTCTACTTTCCATAATGAAAGATGTCATTTTTATGGAAACTATTTTTTGACACATTCTGATAGTATGATGATGATTATTCTTTAATATTTGATTGTGTTTTGCACTGTATCTGTCACGTTACTTGTTATTTATTTCTAATATTAGGTACTCCAGACTAGCAGGGCAGTCCAGATGAAAACTTAAAAAAAGAAAACTGGATCAGATATTGCTTTGTAGACAAGACAGGAGTTACCTATAAGAACAAAATGACATTTCCAGATGTACTTCTGAACAATTAGTTTTACAGCCTTAGAAATGAATCATCGTAACCTTTCAGGTGGCTTATGTGAAGTCTACAAAATGGTGTAATAGTATATTCAATAAAGGATTTGACCAATGAGCTGTTAAGTGGTACAGCTAAATACTTGGACTGGCTAGACATACCCTTTATATTTAAACTGCAAACATTTTTTTTTTGTTTGGTAGATACATATTGGTCAAACTTTGAATTGCTGTCCACCATTGTCTTTAGATCCTTTATGATGGCATTATGTTTTATTATCTGATCATTTATTTTGTAATGATAATTTATGCCCTTTTTGCCAATTCTCTTAATGTTTCATTTACTGATATTAAAGGTAAGATGATTATCACTGCACCAGTTATATACTTTTGTAGACAATCTTGATCTTCAGCATTTTTATTAATGTAATTATGTTACCCTGTAGGTGGTCATTGACATATTTTGTAATTCATAGCCTTCCAGGAAAAAGCTGGTCAGTCATAGATTACTGATTGCCCAAATGAATGCTGAACTCCAGTGTTTTGCAAAAAAAGCCTGGTTGCAGAACTGACCTTTAATGTTTTTCATAATGCAATTGGTCTCTTATGTGGGATATTTTGGAATGCTTTTGCAAGGTCAAGATAAGCAGTATGTTCCATCAAGCCTTCATCACATGCTGCTGTTACTTCTTCAATGAAAGCTGCAGAACCCAGAAGGCAACATCTTCCATTAATAAAGCCATACTGTTCCACATCTAATAGAAGTATGCCCTCTGTGTCATTGTGGCTAAGCTCCATTATGACTGCCTCCATGATTTTGCATAGAATACTGGTCGATGTGATTGATCCAAAGTGGTTTGGACTTGAAGAAACATCCCTTTTTCATTCGATACTGCTGCAGTCTGTTGCCATAGGTAGGGGAAATGTATGCATATTAACACTTTCTTTAACATGATTGCAATAGATTTATTCTGGTTATGTGCAGAAGAAATAGGGTATGATGTTCATCGTGTTTTACTGTTGCAGTCATCACATTTGGGCTATCCCTGCCAGGGTAGCCCTCGGCTGGCCCGAATACCAATGGCTTAGTATTTATGCATTCTTGGGCTGTCGCTTCAGGACTGACGTCAGGTTGTCAGTAGTATAAAGTAAGGCAGCTGACACCATTACATAAGTTTTTCTTTCCCTAACCTGTCAGGAGCCCCCAACTAGGAGCCAGGTTCTGGTGGAAGAACCAGTAGAAAGTAAATACCAATATGCCATTTGTTAGGAAAGAGAAGGAAAAAAAGGGAAATGGAGGGAGGGAAACCAGGACTGCAACAGTGAATACACTCAAACATCTATATTTATGGTAAGAGTACACAACTGTACTATGTTCTTCATGTTTCATTGTTGCAGTCATCACATTTGGGTTGATTCCCAAAGCTGAGGAAATGAGTCAACAGTGAATACACTCGAACACACATCTACATTTATGGTAAGTGTACACAACTGTACTTTATCTGGACCCTTGGAGCTTAAGTTTTTAATTTTACTTGTTGAAACTATTATCATGACTATATTTATATGAAATGTCTCCCTCTGTCTCAGTAACACTTTCACATATTTCTTTAGTTATTGTAAAGTCATACTATTGTTTTCCCTAACATCTTCATTATGTCCTGTGGATGGTTGATTACTTGGCTGTTTATTGATAACATAACATTTCACTATTCTGATGTAATTAGTCATAGCCCTTGATCTACCAAGAAATAGTATACAAGCCACGTAAGCTTCACCAGTGCAGTGTATCTTTGTCTGGTTTTAGTCACTCAGTTGTGTGCTGGTATTTATAGATTAAACCAAACCTTGTTCAATACTAAGGTTAATTGAATTAATTAAGTGAACAAGGTTATTTCATTTGAAAATTGACTGTTGCTTATTACTCACTGCATCTCCTTGACACTTATTGCTTAAATTAAATGCTAAGCTGCTGAATTGTTAATTTGCAGTATTATACTTGTTTTCAGGAAGTATGCACAGATTTTTTTGCCTCAGGCTATATCAGACTCAGCAACTGTTTCAGTGTACTGTTAGATTTCTAACCTGTAAACACTGTTGAAATAGTTTTATTCATGCCATTTATAATATATTGTTAGTCAATGATCTGATGGAAGTTGTTTCCAAATTTGTTTTGTCTACTTAATATTTTTAGAGTTTATTGCTTTTATTACTGACAACGGCAAGGAATGTTTAAACTTACTGAATATTACTGTTAAAACTTCAGTGTTATTATCTACTGTTCTGATTTGACTTCCTATATCCTAGTTTTACAATTAGATTACTTTTTCTTAATGACTAGCTTGTTGTTTTTTTTAAATATTGCAGTGTCTGTCTCTTTCTTTCTTAGCTGCTGTCTTCTCTCCTTTCCTAGTGTCAATTTTAAGACCACTTTTTCTATATCTGTTCTCTTAATCTAGCTACTGTACTGCATATACTATATCAACTAGCTGTTTTCCCTTCAACGTGTCTCTCTCTTCTTTGCGTTCCTTCATCCCTTCACTCTAGCCCTCTCTCAGGACTCCTACCTACTCCTCTCTTTCCTGGTGGCATCCACCATTATATTACTGTTTTTCTCTTTCATTTTACAGTTGCCTTATCGTGGAACTAGCAATTTCTCTCCTCCCTCTCTGATAACACCTTACTGCATTATGGCCATCTAAACTCAAAATAGACCAAAGGACTGGTGTAAAGTGACCCAAAGACTGTTACCAACTCCTCTAAATGCTCAATTGAAGTCTCCTACTGCTCAACCTTCTGTGAACATTTAGGTTTGTCTTTCAAGTTTTTAACTAGGCTGTGGCTAGCACAATCATCTTGGTTGCCTCATTTCCCCTCCTTCTACTCTTATATTGCCTATTTAAACTTCTTTTCCTCCCTAGGTGCTTTATCGCCCCTGCACTCAAACAATTTTAGATCCAGTGATTAGAATTCAAAGACAATAATATGTCTCTACACTTTCCATTCTCAAGCTCTCCCTTAATTACTAAACTTGCACTATAATCTCCCCTTGGCTATCTCATCAAACATCAGTGGCACTTACCTTGGAAAGCCTTGGCTTTCTGGAATCACTGATTGTTTTTCTTTCTTGGTGATCATCTTCTCGAGGCTCAGCTCACTCCATTCGTCCTTACTACATTTGGACTCACTTTCCTCTCTACCCTACCCCCTTACCCAACCACCCCTCCATACACAGAATTTATAGCTAACTAATTCTTTCCCTTCCCACCCTAACTACTCCCCTTCCTCCCATCCTCAACCTATCACACTGTCTATTTTTCCCTCCCATCACTTAGCCTCCAGTCATCTCACCCCTCCCTAACTTGCATCTCTTTTTCACTCCTCCCCCATAATTCAAACTATCACTCTCTACCTTTTCCCTCCACTCCAACCCTACACCTCATTTACAGTCCCCCTTTATTCTAAGTATTACCCTCCTCACTATCATGCTCCTCCTGCAACTACACACCCCTTTAGTCAAATTACATCTCACTCTTTCTACCTCCTCTTCCACCTCAAACTACCCACATTTTTCACCAACTCACTGATTGGGTAGAGGACTTCCTATTTACACTGTTACCCTCTAGCTATATCCAGTCTTGTCCCTCTTCATTCATCTATCATATGACCCTAGCTCTTTACTAAACCTTATACACTCTTCTAATCTCTTCACCTTTTCCACCTACCAAACCCTACCCTTGTGCTCACAACTGCCTTCCTTACCTCTATCTGAAATCTTCTCAAAACGTCTCCCACTTTCTACTTCAATATATTTATTCCTCTCTTCTACATGCCTCTTCTCCTTCTCCTAAACTATCTGTCTTCTTAGCATTCTTAGCACACACTGGTTAATCCCCTACACCTTCCACCTACCTCCACTGACTACACCTTGCACATTCAAATCCACCACTCTTTCACCATATCTCCCTCACTTTTTTTTACCTCTAACTCAATTCTACATAAGATTAAAACATCAACCCACATCACTTATCACCCTAGCAGCAAGCATAAACATCACTTCTATCACCTCTCACCCCAAGTCTACACTATCCCTATTATGACTTACTACATTCTGTTGACATGCACCCCCACCCTAGACCATCTGGTAACTCCTCTGCTATCAAACTGACCACACTATCTGCACCACATCATCCATACTCCCCAGCTAAATATTTAACACTTTACTCACTCAATATATGCAACATCACGAATAAAACAAGTGAATTCCATGCTTGGATGGCTCAATACTCTCCTGACATAATAACACTCACAGAAACTTGGCTCAAACCCCCCGTCTCAGATAAAGAATTTCTCAACACAGGCTGCAACATATTTTGTCTCGACTGACCAAACAAAAAAGGTGCAGGTGTAGCCATAAGTTATTCTGACTATCTGGACCTGTCGCCTGTATTAAACCCTCCCCCTACATTTCACCAAGCAGAACTCCTAACTGCTAACATTAAAATCAATGACCATAAAACTGTAATAATAGCTGCAATCTATATCCCTCTGGCAACAATATACCCATATAGAACAAATCCTCTCTGGGCTCACACAAAACATACCCAATGAAACCACTCTAATAGGAGATGTCAATATCAATTGGTTAACCGTAACTTCCAATACACCCAGTTTTCTATAAGCATACACATCTTTCACAACTAATCTCAACCCCCACTCACTTTAACAAGCCTAACAACTCCAGTATTATCATAGACTGGATACTAGTATCCAAACCTGACCTATATCACATCCTAAAATTGTACCTGATGCCATCAGTAACCAGTCACTTATTTGTGTTTAAAGATTTCACCGTCACTTTAAATGCCACACAAAGACTGATTGAAAGATTCAAAGACTGTCACATCCTCTCTAACTTCCATCTTGACATATTCAATAACATGCTTGCCTGTATAAACTGGTCCTTCCTATTCTACCTTCCCCTAGATGAAGCTATCCAAAAATTTAATTCCATATTTCTAAATACACTCAATTTACTTGCCACCTCAGAACAATAAGATTGAAATATCTATGTTCTCCCTGGCTAACTCAGTCCACACATTTTCTTTAGCATAAAACACATAATGTCTGGAAACTCTGGACTAAGACTAAATTCCTTTCTCACCTACAAACCTATAAAGAACTTTGTAACCTCTAAAAAACAAGTCAAAATCGACAAGAAAAACTTTTACCTTAAACCCCAGACAACACGTCTCAGCAATCCCAAAAAATTTTGTAACACTGTCAATCAAATCCTACACCCAGGCAATCCCACAACCCTTAACCCAGGTCCTAAAATTACGCCCTTGAAACAACAACCATACTTCACTCCTACTTTATTAACACTATCAGTAAAGTAACATCAACCTCAAACTCATCTACCCCCTCTGATCCCCCCTACTCCCCCTAAACAAATTATGCCTTCTCTTCTGAAACCTGTCCCCTCCACCTACATAAAATGTCTCCTTCATAAACATAAGCCATGCTCTCCTTCTGTTGACAACCTACCTCCACTCTTCCTCAAGCTAGCAGTAAACTACATAGCACACCCCATTTACAGCCTCATACACCACTCTATATCCAAATCTATTGTGCCCTCACTCTGGAAGCAATTCTTTATTATACCTATCCAAAAAGGTAGCAATTCCACAAAACTATCTAACTACTGTCCTACAGCTATATTGTCCTCCTTCTCTGCAATAATTGAAAAAATGTGTACATAAACAACTCTTAGACTATCTACTCCTTGAAAGCATAGTTACCCCATCCCAGCATGGCTTTCATCCCTTATCTCTTTTTCCCACTCTATCTCCCTTGCCAGAGACAATAACAAACTCGTCTCCTGTCTTTTTCTTAACCTCTGAAAAGTTTCTGACACTGTCTCTCATCCCATGCTTCTCCAAAATCTCAGCTCTTAACCCCTCTACCTCAACCATCTCCTGGTTACTAGCTACCTCTCCAACAGATAACAATCTGTTAAATGGTTCTCCTCACTATCTCCCTTCTTCCCCATCAAGATGGGAGTTCTTCACTAACCACCTCCACACTTCCTGTCCTCACTCTAACCCCTTTCAATATGCAGATGACTTCACTATCCTCTCCACCACTGACACCATCTCTGACTTGCTCACAATCATCCAAACTTCCTTCAATTCTATTGTAAATTGGCTCTCTTACAAAAAACGTATTCTCTGTCCCAAAAAGACAAAACTCCTTCTATTTGTCACTAAATCACTCTCCCACTTCAAACCCACCTTCACTATAACATCTCTTAACAACACTGTAATTAATGTTGAAAGGCACACTAAGCTTCTTGGGACAATTATAGATGATCAACTCAAATTTGACCTCCATGTCCACCACTGTATAAAGAAAACCGATCAAAAAGTTGGTTTACTCAACAGAAATAAAAATTTCCTAACAAAAGACTTTCATATCTCTCTTGCCTATGCCTGTCTTCTCCCTGGTCACCTCTATAGCTCACAAATTCTAAATAACTTGCATAGTAGTCTACAAGGTAAAAGTGAAGACACCTACAACAAAATAGCCAGGTTTGCAGCTAATCAGACCTCTTGCTCTCATCACTATCAGTCTCTTAAGACTTTAAATTGGTTAGAGTTCCCCAATCAACTACTATCCTCTCAACTTCTTATCATACATTCCATCCTTTATAAGTCCTCCTTCTACTGGGGCATCTCCTCTCTTATCTCCCTCTACTCCCCAGCTAGAACCCTCAGAAGTACTGACCAACAACACTGGGATATATATATATATATATATATATATATATATATATATATATATATATATATATATATATATATATACCTAAAAGATCAATAGGACAAAAGGTATATAGCTACACTCCTGGCCTATCCTGGAATAAGCTTCCCTTGATCATCAGAAAAATAACACAAACACATGAATTCAAGAAAGCTCTCAAATAATATCTACTTAACATTTGGACATATCACTATAAAATTCCCCTGATTGAACTTCCTTCCCCTAACATCTTCAAATCTCAATCTCTTTACCTTTCTAACTATAACTTCATTACTGCTCTTCTCACTGCCTCCTCTAAATTGTAATACTTCTTCCTCCCACACTTTTTCTCAACTTCTTGCTATTGCTCTCCCTACCTCTATCACCTTATATCTTCTCTCTAAACTTTTGGACCATTCCAAACTCTGTATATCATATGTCTACCTTTTTTTCCTTCATTGTATTTATAAATTGGTATCTTGTAAAGCATTCTTACTACTTTCAGCAAACTCTGTACATTGTTAATTAACTGCACGACTGTTTGTAAGCAAGTGCATTCAACACTATATTATCTCTGTAATGTTGTAATTTTCATACAAACTGTTTATTTTTGTTAAAGTAATATGTAGTGTTGTGGAGCTTTTCCTCCTCGGGCCTCCTCTGAAAAGGGGCTATAGCTTAGTCAGACATTCCCAGTTAACAAATGTCAAATAAGTAAATATTAATTTCAGTATTAAAGACTAAGCTGAATTCATACTTTGTGCAGCAAGATTCAATAGGAAAAAAAACCCAGCTTCTGATATTATTTAAGCTATACTTGATTTTATGAATGGGCTACATTCTGAAAGCTAAATAATACCTCCTTTGTCAGTAGTATATTTTATTAACCTTTTGATTCCATTTTTCCCTGTATATTTGTTTCTTACTGGTGAATGTTTATTCATATATACAATCAACATATCACAGAACTTTCTGACAGCATTCTCACCAGACATATTCCCAATATGGAGAGCATCCTAGTCTGCTTTCATAAAAATGTCAGGTACTGCATTATAGTTTCCATTGGCAAAGATGAGAAAGAATGATTTATTTATGAATGAGTTTGATTTTTTTCCTAGGTTAAAGAGGATAGTAGAATAATCTACGTTAGTTTCCTAGTATGATAATTGAATATTGCCATCCTTAGTTAGATTTATATATATATATATATATATATATATATATATATATATATATATATATACTATTTGGTTTAGGATATTTTGAGTAACATAGTCAGTTATATAATATGTTCTAATCCTGATATGATTTCTTGACTTATGGCTTTTAGGTGTCGAGATATTGCCACCTATTCCATTAGACATGCAGAAGGGAAAGGAGGTATACCTGGACTTTATAAAATGCATTTGGGATTTTAACCTGTGTTTCAGTAATGATACAGATATCCTCTTCTAAGCTTCTACATTACCAAATGTATTGGTGAGCTTTCTGGCATGTAGTAATGTCACCTCCACTTCTATGCTAGGAGTGCCAGTGGAATTTCTGGCTGCACAAATTATGACGCAGATCATTTCATCAGTGGGGTAACTACTGCATCATTGCTGTGATCTGTAGCAGGACAAATAGGAACCAGTTTGCCATTCGTATTTTGGATTACACAGATAGCCAGTTCACAATTAATCATTCATATTTCTCACTTAGTTTTTTAAATCCACTGAACCATTAGTTTTCCTAATATTCATGTGCTTCAAGTACCTTCAACATTTATTCAAACAGTAAATCCATTTATACCATAAACGCCTCTCTTACTACAAGGAACTTTTTCAGAAATCTAGAAGCTATGGATCCATAAGTTTGAGATGTGCCATGCTATGAGCACAATTGCAGAGAAACCAGAGGATAAACAAGGTGCAGCATGCCTATATGTCACAGGGAAAGAAGTCATAAAAAGTATTTAATACTTTTAACCTCAAGAAGAGGGAAGAACAATTAGTTATCAAAGAGAAGTTTAAACAGCACTGTGAATGAAAGAAAAATGTCACTTGTATATAACAAAACACACACTTGAAAGAAATGCTAGACCAACCAAAGTGCCGTTTAGTGCTTTTGTTCTTAAATAAAGTAAAGGAATTCATCAGAAGAAATATAACTTTCTTCAGAGACATTTAAATAGAGAACAAGAATTATCACATGGCATTATTTAACATCATGTGACAATTCAGACAACACAATCAGAATTGCCCAGGCAAGGTAAGGCCTTGCTGTGTCTAATAATGGTGGACGCCAAAAAAAGCAATTTCTAGAAAATGGATATCAAAATCTAAACCAACTATACTAGAAGTAGTTAATATAGTAAAAGATAGAAAACAACTAGAATTGAGATCTTTAGAAATGGGTAGGGGCAAACTACATAGGAAAAATGGGAATTGTGGGAACAATGCATACAAGGGAGGAATGAGGTTTAAAAGGTAGCAGAACTTAAATAAGCTATGAAATGTTTGACTGAAAAAGACTGGGTAGATTATACGTGATGTATAATGCTTGCAATTAGGAGTGTGCCAGTATGGTTTGTGATGTAAAATGTTTGCAACTAGGATTGTGTCAGTGTGGCTTGTTTTCATTTATATAAATGTATGATTGCCTATGTAGTAAGTGATGGATTAATAAAGATGTTTCTTGTTTAAAAAAATAAAAAGGCAGGAATTGAATAATTTATGTAATGTTGCTTAGGTTATATGATATATAACAATATACATGTGAAGTAAAATGTTTGTTATGTTAATTATAGTGTGATTACTTTCATATGGATTTAAATTTGCCTATGTCACAAGTGATAATTCAGTAAAGGTGCTTGGAAAAAAAATCCTGACAGGAAACTTTTTATAAAAAGTTAAAATACAATTACATAATTTAAATATAGTAATCAAAACTATGACAATAAGTTCTGCAGTTTCATTAAGCATTTAATAATGTTGGAAACCTACAACCACAAGTAAATAACAGAAAAAGTCAATATAATAAGGAAGCATCTTTCTCAAAGAAATAAGAATACATGGATAGCAGAGTACAAAAAGGCTTGAGGCATAACATACAACAAAAGAAGACAAGGTGCTTTTAATTAATAAGTCCAAAGTGTTTGAAATAAAATAGTATGGGTTTCATACATAAACAGATGCAGAACAATGTTAGGAAACATACAAAAAAGTATAATCCATGAAGACAGATAAAGCCAGTACCATCTAGTAGATTTTCTATGCAAAATATGGCTTGCTTGTGAACAAATTCTAAGTCTGTACTTCTCAAAGTCTCTGTCTCTCTCTGTCTAATACACACACAAATGTATGTACATCTATATATCTGACTTATATATGCATATTTGTACAATATTTTTCCTAAAAATATAGGACATGAAGTGCATTCATGTGCTGTTTTAGCAAACTATGAATGTACAATATATATTTCAGCAAGTAAAAAAAACACTGAAAAGATCCAAGCCATTTCAATTTTTCATTTTCATTTCACTTAAAATTTAGTCATGAGTCACTGTCATGGGAAGAGTATCAGTGACATCTCATATATATGAACCAAGGGAGTGAAGGAACGGAAGCACATTGTTTCTTTAAGCCCCTTTTGGTTTCACAGCAGGAGTTAATGGACTCTTTTATCCAGGCTACTTACAAAAAGGGAAAACAGCAGTGGCCACAGCAGAGCCAACTCCTACTGCCTTCTGGGACCTATTCAAAAGGATTTAGAGGCCAAATGAGGTGTAAGTCTATTAAAAAGGAGTTTGTGCAAAGATCACAATTCCACTGAGACTGTAGGTTGTCACTCAGGGGCTGTTAATTTCATTCTAATAAACAGAGGCATGAAACATCATTGGGGGTGGGGCAGAGAAGTACAGGCCTAGTGTAACTACAAAGATACTGTCTAAAACAACCTGACATTTTTTTAAATCAGTTTGTATATAAACTCTGCTAAACAGCCACAAAGATGTGTCTTTTTGCAGCTTGTGAAAAAAGTCACAATTCCACCTTTCAAAGTCTTTAGAACAGGTTTCCTATATATATGTGTGTGTGTGTGTGTGTGTGTGTGTGTGTGTGTGTGTGTGTGTGTGTGTGTGTGTGTGTGTGTGTTTTCTATGTAAAAGATACATATCAATATAGATATACAGAGAGGGTGAGAGAGAATTATATACTGTATGATTACATATATGTAAACAAACAGATATACATACACACACTTATTTGTAGCTCAATAGTCTTTCAATATTCAATATTCATGCAAGTCTTAATTTCAGAGTGCATGCTTTGGTTTCTGTTGTTTCTAACAAGAGTTGGCTCAAAGTCCATCTTTATGGTACCCAGCCAGCACTTTGTGACCTTACATCTGGACTACCAGACTGCGGTGGCAGTCCCTCATTTCAAAAAAGGAGACAGGAGGGTGTGTTCCAATTTTAGAGTAATTGCAGTCTTCAGCCTTTCTGAAAAAAATAATTCACCAGGGTATTAGAATGGACACTCTTTCTGTTAGCACAGCATCTGCTTCCGGATGGTCAGTGCAGACTCTTTCACAGCAATTAAACAGTAGAGCAAGTCATTGCTGTTATATAAACTTGGGAAATTTCACCTGTAAAGTCTATATATGTTTTGTGGATATAAATCGCGGCTATAACTATGTATCCTAGAATGTCTTTTTGAGGTACTGTAATCGTACAGGGTCACAGACTGCTGGTGTTGTTACTCTTGCATGCCATTTCTTTCCAGTATTGCATAACATAGACAGAATTACAACCACATTCTACATGTTACGTCAAATACATGGAAGGTGGCTGTAAGACTCTGCCAAAAGTTGCAGCCCTCCTCCTTCCACACACACACACACACACACACACACACACACACACACACACACACACACACACACACACACACACACACACACACTTGTGGTTTTCATAATACAGCAAAAGTGTGGAGAATGTGCAGTTTGAAGGCTGGTTGGCTACATCATTGTGGTTTGCATGTAATGTTTCCTATTGGATTTAAGTGACTGGACTCTCCAGTAGTTATATAATTCATTGCTGAGTATGAAGTGACCAGGATGAAAATCAGCACCTACAATTCAGGAAATAGTAGATTTCCCTGTATGAGAGAAGCAGCTACCTCATGTGGAAAAGTTGCGTTGGATCTTGTTAACAAGTGAAGTTAGAGGGGGATTAGAACACTGACCAGAGGACATGTACAGTAGGGCCAGTGTGGTGGGAATGACACTGGGTTATGGATGTGAAGGAGAAACAAAGTCAAAGTACAAGGAACTCAGTTAACTGTCAGTCACTGTCCTTGTGTTTGGCTTTGGTCAAAAGCACGTGGTAGCAACAGAAATAGTAAGAGTACAATTACTAGCAGAGAAATGTTGTTCTTTTGAAAGACTTTTGGGCACAGTCTCCATGACCGAATGAGTAACTTAAGACTCTAAAAGGATCTATGAGTACAGTCCCTGTTGTTCTAGGAGGTCTTCAGGAGACAGGTAGGCTGTTTTAGGACTTTGTGAAGATGCTTCTTAGGTTCCTGAACATGGATTCTGTTCAGTATTGGCTAAAGGCTGTGTGAACATAATAAAACTATGAGCTATACCAATAATGTGAAAAATTCACCACTTTGGAGATAATATGAGAAGAATGCATTGTAGGAAAACATTCATTCACCTAACTGTATTATTCTGAAGTAACTTTTTTGGTTCAGGTAAAAGTCTTGAGGTTAGGGGAAAGATGTTAGGGATTGTGATAGGGACAGACTTTCAGGGTTAGGGTTAGAGATGGCGTTTCAGTGATAAGGAAAGAATTTTAGAGTTATGGTTAGGGAGGGAGTTTATGGATTAGGGTTAGGGATATGGTTTTAGGGTTAGGGATACAGCTGTAAGGGATAGACTTTTAGAGTTACAATTATGTATAACGTTTTTATTGTAGTATTATAGTTTCAAGGTTAGGGATACAGTTTTAGGATTAGAGATAGTAACACCTATGTGGTGTGAAATGTCATACCTGTATCAGCCTACATGCATCTTGCGTTCCAGAGCATTTTCTTAAAAACAAGCTTAAAGACGTAAGATAAATAAATGTAAATATTTTGTGAACAACAAAAGCTATTAAAACTGTACAAATAGCAATGTTATCAGAAAGAAGTATTCTTTACAGAGATAACATCAGTGCATTCATAACCTTTCCATAAGTACTGTAATATATTATAATGCACACAAACCCCAAATTATCTTTTTTCTAAGGTTCCACAGACTTTCTTATTTTTAATATTATACTACCTAACATATATTGTTAGAACATTTCTGTTAACTAGAGATAAGCTTTCATATGACAAGAAATTCCTCTGTAAGTGCATATTTATTAAGATATTTACAGAAATATGAAAACATATGTTTAATTGTATAATTAGCAATACAGTAATACTAGATATCTCTCAAGATGTGCAACTTGCATTGCAAATATTAAAGACAGTTTTCTTCAACAACATCTGAGGTTTCACCTAATGTCATTCAATAGTTTGTAAGTCACTTATTTTTTTAAGTGTTACGTACATATGGAAACATTGCTTATTTTCATAATTACTAACAAACATTTAGCAATATTTCCAAAACATTCTGATACATACCAGCATTTTCAGTGAATTGTAATATTTATAATGTGTCAAATATTAATGCCTCTACTGCAAGATATCCTAGATTAACAGTCTTAGTATCATTTAGTTAATAACTCCTTGCCTTTTCTAATACTGCCAGTACTAAATGGTAAGTCACTTAGTTAAATAAGCCAGACAAAAATCATTTTCTGGGCACCATAAGGAGGTATGGATATGAAATGGAAGTATACAAAAAAGGAGTTACAGGCTAGAGTGAGTCAAAATAGTGTTAGTGAAGAACAGCAATTTGGAGTAATTTACATTTGCATTCCTGAAAAAAATATACAAAATGAGTTATACCCGTTAGCTATAGTTAATCAAAGATGGATTCCTTATGCCAAAGGTGTACTTTGCACAGTGTACAGGGAGCAGGACTGGGGCAGACTCAGGGTATTATGTGAAGATTATATCTGATTGGGAACCTCAGTTGGAGACTCCTGATGGAGACAGGGAATTCTGGAGTGCCCTGCAAATTTTATTGCTGTTTCTGCAGACCTTACTAAAAATACATACATTGTATTTTTATCTATATATATATATATATATATATATATATATATATATATATATATATATATGGGTCTAGGACTATTCACTGAAAGCACATTTCACTGAAACACATTTGACTGTGCACAATTCACTGAAAGCTCAATTCACTGAAAAAACAATTCACTGAAACACATTTCACTGAAAGTTATATATGGCCTTTCCCCCACTGTAGTGTGACCCTGGAGTTAGTATATACAGTAAGGGGAGGTGTGTAGGGGGCGTAGCCCAACCACCTATTTTAAATATTTTGAACTATATACATGGATACTTGAAATTCCTATAAATTACTGTTTTCTGAACATAATATATATCCAAACTATGAGGGGGGCGGTGCCCCCCCACTATATATACTAACTTGAGGGTCGCACTACAGTGGGGAAAAGGCCATATATAACTTTCAGTGAAATGTGTTTCAGTGAATTGTGTTTTCTGTGAATTGAGTTTTCAGTGATTTCTGCAGTCATTTGACTTTCAGTGAAATGTGCTTTCAGTGAATAGTCCTAGACCCGTGTATGTATATATATATATATATATATATATATATATATATATATATATATATATATATGTGTATATATACATATATGTCTATATATATATATATATATATATATATATATATATATATATATATATATATATGATAACCTAGTTTGGTTTTTATATTGTCTGGTTTCTGTTAAGAGGGTAGGTAAGTAGTTTTTAAATTCTGGAAAGAGGAAATCATTAGTGCTGTAAGTGTGTATGTCTATGGTTTAAAATTTAGTCTTTTGGAATTTAGCATTGTAAGCTTTTGGTGAAATGAGATTCAGTCAAATGAGTTTTCAGTATTTTGAAAATTAGGTGATTTGGTCTCAGTCAAATGAGAGTTAGGTGATGTGAAGTAGACTCCAAAGGATGGTATGGAAACATTAGGAAAAATGTTTTACCTGCCTGCTGGAGATCTCAGCTTTCCAGCCTTTAAAAAATGTGTAGCAGCAATACATTTTGTACTGATCACTGACTGACATCTTATTCTATTCAGTATCTCTGTGGAATTAATATCCCACCTTGCTTACAGGTACACGTTTTGCTGTGTGATAACGTTTCTCACAGGTGATCTAGGGTTGCTGTACCCTGTACCAATTTGGTATTCCGTGTGTATATGTGTCTGGCCAAGACTAACATGCTGAATGGAAGAGTGAAAGCGAATTATAGACTTCTGCTTTCCATAGGGCATCAATTCACATAGCTTTTGAGGCAATATCAAAAAAAGTCATATAAAAAGCTATACATATTTATTTTGTATTCTTAATGGCAAATATTTTATTATTACATATATTAAGCAAGACTGTCAGTGCAAGCAGCATGAAGTCTGGTTTGCTGTGTGATTGAATGTACTCAAAATAATTTAAAAATCATTTACAGTTCAGATTTCTGAACAACAACTATTACCCTGTCTCCCACAAGAAAGAAATGTGTCTAATTCCTCCGGGAAATGCCATGATTGACAGTCTTCCTACTGAATGGGCATGAATGGAAAAAGAAAGATGCCATAAAGACTCAATTCACCCCTCTGCAGACAGCGTGGCTTCTTCCCATCATTTATAAGTACATTTATTAAGTTTTATCGCCAAGGTAAAACAGCAGTTATTGCATAAAATGTTGAGTCACATAGCAACACTTTCAGCACATTGTAATTTATTCATGTTATCAAATTAATGTGTCTATGTATAGCAGCAGATGCATGAGTCTAATGTTATATTGTTGAGATATCATTGTATCTCACAAATGGGTGTAGTGAATAATTTTCTTAAAGTACAAATTTAAGTCCCCAAAGCCCATGTCTGCTTGTTAAAAAAAATTGTTTAATTAAATGACAAACAACACAGGAAAAAAATAATAATAAATCTAAAAGCAGAAAAGTGATCTGGAAACAAATGTGTAGAAATGCTTCTCTGTCTTTAGGTATGTACAGCTCTGGGGGGAGGGTTGACTGTCTGGGTTTAAAGGCAAGATTGTTAGACTTAAGAGTCTTTCTTTCCTACCTTTTCTCTCTCTTTTTTTCTCTTTCTCTCTCTCTCTTATCCAATATCAAAATCAGCTGTTTTGTGTTCTGAATTCTCATAACATTTTGCTGCGCTCAGGATCAATTTCTTAACCATCTATACATTCATCTTCTTGCATTGCTCACAGCCCCTGCCAGGCTTTTTCTATGTCTCCTGCAAGTGTTGCTGCCCATTCACCTTACTGCTGCTATCCTCTGACTGTCTGTGCGATGGTGTTTTTGCTCTGAACAATCCCTCCCACACCCCCTCCTTGCGTCATCTCTTACTTGTACCAAGATAGTATGATTTTTACCTAAACTGCTGAATGATTGCCATGCTCTGCATCATGTGAATTGGCGTTATCATATTATATATATACATTTGTTTACCGGGATAGTCCGACTGGATACATGTTCATTTTCAGAAGTTAGCAAACAATTATAAAAACAAAGTGATTATATACAATGGGTTAGTAGTGTTCCCTAGTAGGGACTCACAATTGTCATGGACAGACAATTAAAAGTAAGAGACATCAGATTGGAAGCAGAGCTTGGTGATGTAGTTACAAGTTATGATAATTGCAGAATACGCTTTTAGTTTATAACTTAATCAGGGTTGTTACATGGGCATAGCCAATTCACTTTGAGATACTGTTTGAGGTTTTTTTTTTTAAGAGACTTTTGGAGGATTGTAGGGTTATATAGTTTGGCAACGAAATCCAGGTTTTGCCAATGAAGTTGGCAAACAGAGATTCACCAGCAGAGTTATTAGCTTTGTGGGTTTGGACCAGTAGTTTATCGGCTGACCGTAGGGATCTTAGATTGCTATATGGCTTAATAATATTTTTAAGTGAGGGGATATCCTCAGGGTGGCACAAAATTTTGTGCGCTATTAAGAGTTGATTTAATTGAATTAAGCTGGGCAGTTCTAGCCACTCTAGTTGTTTAAGGTTATGGCAGTGGTGGGTTCTATAAGTGGAGCCAGTGGCGAATCTGGCAATATGATTGTAGCTATGGGACAGCTTACCTAGTTCGGATTTGTTGAAGTTTGAGAGTACAGGTGAGGCATATAAGACAGTAGAGAGTAGGTGTGATCAGGCGATTGCAGTCCTAGCCAGTGGCTTTAAAAATGTCTTGTTTCTATACAGTGATCCAAGCTTCTTATTGATGCTCTGTATGGTTTTGTTGACCTGTACGTCAAATTTGAGATTATTGTCTATGATAACCCCTAGAAGTTTGGTGTGATTATCGGGGGAAATAGTGGTACCATTGTTAGATGTGACAGAGAATGATAGTGTGGTGGATCTACTAGTGGGAGAGAAGAGTAGAAGTTTAGTTTTATTGGGGTTTAGAAGTAGGCGTTGATTGTTGAGCCAGTTCTCGATAGTGTTAAATGTATTTTGGGTTAAGATTTGCAAGTTGGATGGGGAGATGGCTGAGCAGCTGAGAGTGGAATAATCTGCATATTGGATGTAGGTGGCTTTAGGGATAGCAGTGTGGAGGTTGTTGATAAAAATAGAGAAGAGTAGTGGACCTAGTATGGACCCTTGATGGACACCAAGTGTGAGAGGTAGCTGGCTGGAGAGTTTGCCCTGCCATAGTACTGCCTGCTGTCTACCAGTCAGGTAGGACTGGAAGCACTGGCTAGCAGACTTGTTGAGGGAAATAGATTTTAGTGAAGAATGAGAAGTTTATGGTTGACCATGTCAAAGGCTTTTGATAGGTCAAGAAAGAGGGCAGAGGTTAGCCTATTGTCATTCCTCTTTTGGTTTATGGCAGTAGCAAAGGAAAGGAGGGCTGAGGTGGTGCTGTGGTATGGCCTGAAACCATGCTGGGAGTCAGATAGTAAGTTATTCTGTGAAAGGTATTGCATTAGTTGCTTGTGTACACATTTCTCCATTATTTTGGCTAGTGGGGAAAGAATGGCAATGGGTCTATAGGTGGAAATGTCTGAGGAGCTACCACCTTTATGGAGTGGGATGATGTGAGATATTTTCCAGAGGGAGGGGATAGCATTTTTGGATAAGGTTCTGTTGATTAGGATAGATATGGGATATGCAATGGCATCTGCAGCTATTTGCAAGTACTCTGCAGGGAGGAGGTCAGCAGCGAGGGTGGTAGGTTTTCGATTTTTTAGAAGTGTTTTGATAAAACTAGTGGATATTGGTTGGAAGCCAATTTCCGGGTGATTATTAGGTAGATTAGGCATGTGGTTTAAGTTAGAGGGGGTTAGTTGATTTGCTAGGGATTGGATTGTTTCAGTGAAAAAGTTATTAAAGGCGCTAGCTATTGTCTCTGGGGAACTATGCTTGTAGTTAGCTGGGGTTGGGGTGGTGGAGTGACCTGGACAAAGTAGTTGATTTAAGCCTGCCCAGAACTTTTGAGGGTTGTTGTGGTGTTTTTGTAGGAGATTTGGGTAGAAGTTTTTTTTATCCAGTAAAATAGATTTTTTTACATCATTCCTGAGTTGATGATATTTTAGATGGTCAAGTGGGGCTTTGGTTGTTCCCCAGCTGGCCCAGGCTCTGTTTCTAGTTTTGATTTTTGCTTTGGTATCTTTTGTGAGCCATGGTGCTGTATTTGATCTAGTTTTTATTGTACATGCTGGAGCATGGGAATCAAGGATCCTTAGGAATTTAGTGTTAACGTGATCTATGGCCTCCTCTAATGTTAGATTTTTTATTTTGACCAGTCAACCGCTTTTAATTCATTTTGGAATATAGCAGCATCAAAGTTTTTCCTGTTTCTAAATGTTTTATATTTGGGCTGGTGAAGGTTTCCTGCCTTATGTTTTATGATATAGGTTAGACAATGGTCGCTGAGGTCATCAGGGAAAGTACCAGCTGTGTACAATTGGGGTTGGTTATTAACGAGGATCCAGTCTAGAATACTTTCCTTGCTGGTTGGTTTGTTTATCCTAGCGGGAGAGGTTATGGTCTGTTTAAACCCAGATACGTTTATATGAGTGAGGGGGGGGTCTGAAGAGCAGGGGTACCAGTCGGCGTTATAATCATCAAGAACTATGATTTATTGGGGATAGGTAGTGGATAACCAGTAAAGAAGATCTTCTAGGGTATTTAGGTTGTTGCCTGGTGGAATGTATGCACAGACAATGTTCAAGTGTTTGTTTTGGTTAATCTGTAGCTTGGTTATGAGGAGTTCCGCGTTATTGAATTGGGGAGGTTGAATGGTGTCTCTATTAATGGTTAGAGGATTTTTGTAAAGGACTGCTATCCCACCTCCTTTCCTTGTAGCATGGTCTAACTGGTGAATATTGTATCCTGGAGGTAGTATCTCATTGTCAGCAGTACTGGGTTTTAGCCAGGTTTCCGTAAGACACATAATGTCTGGGGAGTGGGTTGCTAGGAGGGGGTGTAGGTTTGGAATCTTATTGTTAATACTTCTAATATTTAGGTGAAATGCTAGGAGGGGACTAGTGGGAGTATTCATGGGTAGCTTGACTGTGGGGGTTGTGGTAGGGGAATGGAGGTTATTGGGTGTAGGTGGGCCAGGGTTGGGATGAATGTCTCCATGTGTTATAAGGTTATAGTGACAGGATATTCTGAGCTTTAGGAGTTTGTTTATAAGCTTTATATAGTCTTTGTCTTTAGGATTATGTTTTGTGGCTATACAGGGGTGGTATTTTATAGAGGGTGGTATATTTGGTGTGCAGGGGAAGGTAAAGTGTTTGGTGTTATGTGTGAAGTCGTGGGTGTCTGTTTGACCATTTGGGTAGTGAATACCATGGTCAAGTGTTTGTTCATTAGCAGTGAGATGGTAAAATAGAAACAGTATATGCATTTGGGTAATTAGTGTTTATTTGCTTGTTTGCATTTTGATAAGGGGCGAGCCAAATTTGATGGCTGACTGTGCTAACAAGTGTGGAAGAATGAGAGAGAAGAAAATGAGTTAAGGGGGCAGGGTTGCTCAATGATGTGTGAGGTGCTGATTGGTACTTAGCAGGAGGGGAGTGGCAAGGGAGTGGCAAAGTCTGGTTTAAATTTAGCACTAGTGGGAGCTGGTGGAATTTGGGGGCAGGGAGGAGTGCGGAGTGGGGCTAACACTGACTCTGAGGGTTACCTTGGCCTTTTGGTTTGGTTTGTATGATGGTATGCAATCAGTGTTGTTAGCTGTACTTTAATTTGTTTTATTCTTTTTTAATTTTACACCAATTTTCAGGCTAATTTTAATTGGATCCTAGGGGTAAACTAGCAAATGTAATCAATAAGGAGGGAGCAAAATTACTTTACCAAATTAAAAAGTAAATGCTTGGGACTGGAACACTGTGTGAGTGTAAGGCTGATTCAAAGTAGTATAGCCCAATCTAGTGACAATTGGCTAGATCCCTTTACTATTGTTGTGCATACAACATTAAGCCTCAACAGTTTACAAAAACTAAAGTGTAGTTCATCTATTACAATTGAAAAGCTGGAGGGAGTCAGGTTCTTGCTTCCCAGAGGTTTTACTTAGTTAAGATAGCCAGCTTCAGTGAAGAAGGTAGAAATTGCTTTATGCAGTGAATCCCAGGTGGGGGGGGTCACTCAGGAAAGAAACCCATGCAAACTGAAAAATAAAGGTAAATAAGGCAGAATTAGTGCAAAGGTTACAAGAATGTGAAGTGGAGAGCATGCAAGGAATAGAGCTGGAGAGTAAAATTAATTATATTGCATACATTATAATTAAAATTGATTATAGTGCATACAGTATCAGCTCTGTAAAACCACAGACTAAGAGCAGTAACATACAGCCTCTAAGTCCAGTGATAACAGCTGTATACTTCAGTGAATACACACAGGATATAATGCACAAAGCAAAGTATGGCTGTTTTAGGACAATAATTTTAGAGCTATGTTATTCAGTATGAACTAACAGTAACATGAACTGCATTCACTTAGCCTTCTATAAAAGCAATTATAAAGTCCAGCCTGTAAGTCTTCTAAGTGCAGTAGCATGCCATAGGAATGTTTACAAATGTAATCAGAACATGAATGATCTCTGCAAAACAGCAGGATGCCTGTCAGATATTCAACAATTAAAGCTCTACCTTCATAAATTCATTATCACATTCTTATGTGGTAAATATTTAGTCTGCATTGTTTTGAGTCATGATTGTCAATGAATACATCAGAGGATCATTCAAAAGTTAAATACAAGACTAAAACAGCTTTGCAAACAAAGGATAATCACAAAACATCACAAAGCAGACTGGGAACTAGAGGAACAAATATATAAATAACCGAAAAGAACACCTCCAATGATGGCACACCAAAAATAAATGACCCTCCTCTAAACAGAATTTGTAAAACATCCATTATTTATTTAGTGCTTTCGTCTTTAAAAAGACTTCATCAGAATCTGATGAATTTTACAAATTATGTTTGGATCAGTGGTGTTTTTTCAGTGTTCCGTTGCTGGAGGCATTTCTTGGGGTTATATCCACAAAGTAGTCTTTAGTTGTGTCTAAACTCTTAAGGGAAGCACTCAACAGTGTGCTGTAGATGGCTGAAGATGGCACTACCTCTTCTCCTCCAGAAGAAATAGCTAACCTGCTGGTCGATAAATTCAGCTCAGATTTCACCCTCTCATCACCTCTGGTCATTCCCCATAAAATACCCCCCTACCATTCCTTTACATGTTATCACAAAAGAACAGATAATCACTTTGCTCTCTAAAGCTAGAAACATAGCATCAATGGGCCTTGATGGAATCCCAGGGTGCCTATTAAACAGCTTGAAACATGACATAGGAGGCCCACCCAAATCTCTATTTAACTGCAGTCTCCTGACAGACTTTGTCCCAGTAAAGTGGAGGACAGCAACAGTCTTCCTTTGCTCAAGGTGGGGTCCATCTACTGACCCAGGAAACTACCAATCCATAAGTGTCATTTGCCTCATGTGCAAGGCTGTGGAAAGGATAATCATGCACCTGATTAACAACAACAAAGAAATCTCCAGACTCTAGACTCAATTCGGTTAAGCTTCATCAAGGGCAGCGCCTGCCTGCTCAGTCTGGTGGACTTCTTTGAGAAGTTCCCCAAAGCCATGGAAAGAACAAACCACTTATCTTGACCTGCCCAAGGGATTTGACACAATGCCCCACTTGAGAATTATAGATAAACTCACAAAATTGGGCAAAAACCTCTACGTCACCAGATGGATAGTCAATGGCTCATGGATTGGACACATTGTTAAAATGGGGGAATCCACATCCAGCAAGAGGCCAGTCACCAGTGAAGTACCGCATGGCTCAGTGCTGGGCCCCTTCCTGTTTGTAATATACTTCTCAGATGTTAAGATAAATATAGATAACCTTTGGCTGACCATGTTTCCTGTTGACTGCAAGTTGGGGTCAATCATTGACTCCCCAAATGATGCTGATATCCTACAGAAAGGTCTGATGCAGACTAATGATTGGTGTCAGAGCCATGGCCTCAAACTAAATGTGAAGAATTGCATAATAATACCCTTTGGAAAATCAAATACCCCTACAAATTGCAACACTGATAGCACCCCCTAAGAGTGCACTCAGTCGTGAGAGATCTGGGTAATCGGATAGTTATCTCAGCTTTGACCACCATGTGTCCAGGGTGGTGAAAAAATCCTTCTGTGTGGCTCAGCTTATAATTAAGGGCATGGCAGACAGACCTAAGCATGTCATGGTACCACTGTACTCAGCCCTCATCAGACCAATAATCGAGTACAATGCACCCTTTCATATGTACCTCACCAAGTACCTGCAACAGTTGGAGCATCATCAGAGATTTCTCACAAAAAAAATACACGGTATAACCAACATGTCATATGTGGACCAGGAAAAAGCCCTATCATTGTTTTCATTTCCTACCAATGACTGAGGGGATGTCTGTGTCTGACCTACAAGGCAGTTTCTGACTAAGCCCTAAGGGAAATGTATATTTGCAAAGCTAACTGCATGAGGACTATCTCCTCCAAAGATCTAAACATGATCTTTGACATGAATAGATCATGATGGAGAGACAGATATGTGTCACAGACATTGCCCTCCTCTGGAATAGGCTTCCTAGTCATGTGAAGCAGAGCACTTCCCTGACCATCATCAAGCCCAATCTGGACTGATCAATGGAAAATTGCAAATTCAGTCCTATCGTGGTACCCATGTCCCTTACTGACAGAGGTAGTCTGTAAAAATAATCAAAACTCCACTCGCTGCCCCTTGTTATCTTTCCCCTAGGGATAGAAAATTGGGTAAAATCTAGATAAAACTGGCTAGGCTTGTAAGGCACTTGAGCCATTAGCCTAGTAATATGTTATGAACCTGTGAACATATGAGTGCCTCCATTTTTACTCAACAGATACAGAAGCCATGGACTGCACATTTAAGTTTTTCATGACAATGTGAAGTCATGCATCAGGCAGGAAAACATTCCCTACCAAAACAAAGAGCTTATTGAAATACTGTTTAATAATAAAATGTGAGTACTTTGGTGAATTACCTCCATCAGTCACGCTCCTTTAAAATTTGTGTTTTAGCATATTACTATGTATGTAGGTTTTCATGGGATCCCTCAAGAGCTATTGAGTTCTCTTTACCTAAATATTTACCTTTATCACCTGTTGCTTATATTATTTACTCAGTTCTTTGGGGTACCAAACTGACCAACACCAGAGTGTGCTGCTTGCAGTAGTTATTACTGCCAGCATGGTTTCTACATTGATTTAGTGTATGGAAAAAGATCACTCAAAGTAGTGTTACTCCTAAACTAACAAAATCAAAGCTGTACTTCTTTTTTTTGGGGGGGTGCTAAATCCATTTCCCTCATATGGAAGACTTTACTGTTACAAAGTGCCTCACTTAATGCAACATGCTCAAAAAACATATCAACTTTACTGAAAAAGATCAGAGCTTGTGTAAAATTCAGAGTGATAAGTAATGCTATTATCATTACAGCAGAGCTAAGTAAATACTGTCACAGGGCACTAGAATCGTTATTCTCTTCAGTACACTTGGACTAGATTAACTATTATGTAATATTTTTGTGACTTCTATGTGAAGTCTGACTTCCTCCATGTATTCACGGTGGTTTCCTCTGGGTGCTCCAGTTTCTGCAAACATTCCAAAGACATGCAGTAGGTGTATTGGACACTCTAAATTGGTCATAAGTGTGAGTGTGTGTGTGTGTGTGTGTGTGTGTGTGTGTGTGTGTGTGTGTGTGTGTGTGTGTGTGTGTGTGGTATAGAAAAGCAACCACAGCAGGACTTGCACCTGGCAGTGTGATACACTGACCTCATATACAGAAATGGGAAAAAGGGGTTCTGGATGGTTGGATAATATTTTTGTGAAATTTTCCTAACTTTACTGCTAGTTTTGGTTATACAAGTCTTAAATGAACTTGTAATAATCTGCTAATTTGTGCTGTAACACTAACTGTCTAAATGAATGAGTAGTTTTATTTTAAACATGAGGTACTAGGCATCTAAAAGCTTCTCCTCAAAGTACTTTGCATAAAAAAGCATTGAGTGACTTTTAGATTGTGACAAAGCATTGTGACTTTTAGATTGTGACAACACTAATAAGTTATGTGGTGAGTGTCATATCCGTTGAGTTTTATTTACACCATGCTAAATGTCTGCACAGTGGCACAGTAAGTAGCATTGTTAACTCACAGCTAGAGGTTCTCTCTTTCAGTTTTCATTTGGGGTGATTTCTGTGTGGAGTCTGCATGACCTCCCTATGTTCATGTGCACTTCACAGCTGTGGTGGTGCAGTGGTTAGAATTGTCACCTCACAGCAACAGGTTCTCCGGTTCAATTCTTGGCTAGAGTGCCTTCTGTGTGGAGTCTGCATATCCTGCTTGCAGTTGAGTGAGTTTTAAAGACATGCAGGTAGGTGCTTGTCTGTATGTGTGTGCCTTCTTTGAGGGTTGGGGGCTGGGCTGGCAACTCGACACCGTAAAAACACCACTGCCATTCAAACTGCAGACCAGTGATCCCCTGTGGTGATCCCTAACCTGGAAAAGCCAAAAGACATTGCTTGTTACTTTAATTTCCTCCCACATCCCAAAGACAAGCAGCAGGTAGAGTGCTGATGTTAAATTGTCCACATGTACATATGCAATGTGTAAGTGTTTGTGATCCGTAAGAAAGGTCTTGCAATCAACTTCATTTCTCTTACTTGGTTAGTAAACAATCTGAATGGCTTTAGCCTTAGCTGTTCACGGGTTTCCTATAGTTGTCAAATGTGATTTGACAGCATTTAGTGGATGGAAACGCAAGCTTATTTAGAAGAAAGGGAACTCTCATGAAGTGGAACAAACTTGGGCAATGAGGCATTATATGACCATAGTGGTTGAGTAGCAAATTCAGTGAAAGCAGACAATCAGAATAATGCACACTGAAAAGTAAGTTTTATTTTTTATGACACGTTCCCTGTCTCAATAAATTTAAACATTCTGTATTCACACCCTTTAACAACAAATGATATAGTTCCTGCTCCACATCAGTGGAGTAGCCTAAACAATATCTCCATCATATAACTCTGAAGGTACACTTAGTCAGTACATATATATACTTACACTAGACCTATGTAGCTATAAGGACTCAAGTTTACCAGCCTTATAAATACATTTTCTACGTTAACAGGAGGAGCACTTGTGTTTTACTGTTCTCTGCTACTAGTATATACAAAGCATGTATTGCTACTAACTTTATTCATTGCTGCATATGACAGTCTGAACTAGCCCAAAAAGGTATTAACTTAGCTTATCATGTCATACATCAGTGATGTCAGTAATGCTTTTAATGGTGTCCCTCAAGGGTATCTGCAATATATATTTGTGCATCTGTTATCTTTAAATATATGTGTTTAGGGGTATTGTATTATTAATGGCATAATTTCCTAAAGATATGGGCATGAATGTAATGCACACCAGTTACTGCCTTAAGTATAGCCAACACCTGCCACACACAGCTGAATGCTACAGCTATAGAATATCACTGGTTTCACTGGATGTCACCCACCTCAGTCTGAGTCCAGAGCCTTTTACCAACAGTAAATGAGATTTAGCTAAACTAGACTCTGATATACACTCATACAGTATCAACCAGGAGGGACTACTTATACCACTCCAGTGGCAGTACCCCTTTCCTATGTCTGTGGTAAATGCTGCCACAAACTAGACCAGTCTAATGTAAAGGGTTTAGTTACTGAACACTTTTCCAATAAGCCGATGAAGCTGTTTCTCATCAATAAAATGCAGATGCTAACAGTCAAACCGGTGCTGTGCTGTGAGATTATTCATTATAAAATGTTAAATACAACACTGAGAACAAGCTGAAAAATAAATAAAACTTTACTTAAAGCAAAACAATCCCATAAAAACACAAAAGAAACCAATGAAAACATGTAAAATAGTAAAGTAACTGCACAAGATAGAAATAAAGAAAGATTGTAAAGTGACAGGTGACTACAGAATACATTTAATTGTAACTAGATTCACCCTATCACTTTTTATTGCAGGCAGTTGCCTAACTACCACTATGTCACTAAAAATATCCAGTGAATGTAAAGCAATAAACGATTTATTCCTCTAAGCAGAACAGCAATACATTCTACCCATTTGTTAAATTATACAACTCTTGACATTCCTGCATCTAAGAAAACATTCAGCTTTTCACAGGTGTGATGACCAACAATAGCTTGCATCTGTGATTTATGACAAAATGTTTGTCCAAAACCATTCTCAGTATCTTTTTTCTTGATATAGAAAGACTTTTTTGCTGTTTTACTATGATGTATATTTTGATTCGTATGCCTTTTGTGCATGGTGCTGTGGTAGCGTTGTCGCCTCACAGTAAGACGCTGTCCGGTTCGATTCTCAGCTAGAGCATCTTCTGCGTGGAGACATGCGTGAATGGGCGTACCTTTGTTGAAGGTTGTGCGTCAGGCCTGGCAAGCCGGTACGTAAAAATCAACTGCCAATCATTAGCGGACCGGAGTTCCGCTGTGGCGACCCCTAACCGGGAAAAGCCGAAAGACACAAACAAATGCCTTTTGTGCAGTAATTCCAGAGCTAGCTGTCTGTTTTTCAGTACTAATATACAAAGCTTGGGTTTTTTATTATTCTTCCCATTTGTAGTTGTGCTGGATAAAGTCCCACAGCCTGTAGAACTATTTCTGCATTCTGACAAATAAAACACTCTCTCTAATTAGAGCAGTATGTCTTTAAAACATTTTTCACCTTTTGACTATCTTTTCCCATGAAGACCAATTATGGGCATCTGGAAGTAGATGCTATGTTTTTAAATTTCCATTCCTTGGTGAGGGACTTAAAACCCTGGAAAACAAACTGGGTGTCATTGTCAAGCACTTGTTCTGGTATCTGTGTCTATGGAAGACAGGTTTCATCACAGTAACTACAAGGTGAGATGCAGTATTCTTTAGCTGAACAATTCAGGATATTTTGAGAATTTGTCAATGGACAAGAAATTGAGACTGGAGTAAATTAATACCTAACTTCAACCATGGTATTAAAGACATCTGATGTGAAATTAACTCTTTTTTTTTGTTTGTTTTTCATTCCCGAACAAGCCACACATTGCACAGTCCTGAGTAATTTGCTCAATCTGCATAGACATATTAGGCCAATATATTATGCTGCAAAAGCTTTTTTTAATCTGACATACCGACGTTCCATTCATACAACATCAGTAACATCTGATGATACAGCTGAGTATGAATAATCACCTTATCCCCTTTAACCATAAGACCACAAATGCATGACAGTTCATCTCCAAATGGAAAACATGAGCTAACATATTACAGCAGGGTGATGCCTGTAAGTGCTTCTGCAGTTACATCCTACTAAGGCTTCCAAGCGGCAAATATTGCTTGTTTATATTTGGATCTAATCATTTTAAAACTATGCCATATGCAAATTATTAAAATATTTCATCTTATATATTACGCAATAGAAAACACAACTGTGTAGACATTTGACTTCTGTCTAATGCAGATAGAGAAATTAACTGATGTTCATATAATATTCATTTACATTGTCATGAATGTCATGTTTGTATAAATATTTTAAAAACCAAGTAGCATAGACATAACTGCTTAGCCTATATGAAAGCTCTCAGCTGGATGAACGAAATGATGCAAACAGTATGCGTGTAACTTGAGGGGTTGTTAAGATTCTGTAAATTGTTTACAAAATATTACAAATTTGATAGTTACTATGTTTAATGTGTCTTCTAAAATCTAGTTTAAAACCTAGAACCTGAAGAATACTATCACTATAAAACTAGTTTGTGATGAAGAGTTTGCCATTTATACTACTTTATTAAAACTTATGGTTCCAGAGATATGAACATTTGTTTGAAATGTGAGACATAACTTGATTCTATCAAAAAGCTTAGGCTCCACCCATTGGAAGTTAAAGTGCCAACTTCCAGAGCTCCATTGGAAAGAATGAGTTAAGCCATTAGTACATGCTTCAATCCATCTTGTCATCCTATCTTGATGACATCACACAGAAACTGCATTTCTAAATCATTTCTGGTAGAAGCTTTCAATTCTTGCACCTTCTCAGTAGTTTCTGATATGTTTTGACCATGCAAAACACTTGTTAATCTTTATGTAACACAGTATCATTGCAATTCCTAAACATACTCTACTAAGGGTCCTTCCAAAGTGCACACACTTGTCTGACAGGTATTACAGATGAAGGTTACATTTCTGCATTGCCAATAATACTTTCTGTATGCATACTGATTCTTTGAGTACAGGATTTCTTATATATGTTCTGGAGTGGCTTATGGTCGGACTTTACAGTAATGCTTTTTATATGCACGAGGTCATGAGACTTTTGACAACCAAAGACTACTGCAAGTGTTTCTTCTTCTATTTGAGCATATCAAGTCTGTGTAAATGTCAAAGCTAACAATGCATGAGCGATCTACCTTCCGGCAGTATGACTCCTTATCTGCTAAATTGCATCAAATTGTAGGGCTGTAGGTACTGTTATACTATAATATTTCAATGTCAATGTAGTAGGTGCTAGCCTTTTAATTCTTCAAAACTAGTTTCTTAATCTGATGGCTAACCTGAAACAACAAATTGCATAATACTCTTGCAGCTTTCTTACATGCACTGCAATCTCTCATAAGTGTGGAATATATTTTGCCAGATATTATGACATTTACAAGAATAACATGAAAGAAAACTTTTCAGAAGGTTTCTGTATGTTTACAACTGCATGAACTTTGTCAGTATCTCATTGTAAAACACCCTTTGTCATGTTCCTGTACTTCAAGAAAGTGACACCTATTTTGCACTTGGCTATGTTATTCTTCAAATCCTGCAACCTTAATATGTTGGTCAGCTATTTAACACTTTGCTGTTTTTTTATCACCCTTGGCTAGACTGTTATTGGTAATGTTAATGACAGCTTCTAACTTCTCAAACATGCTTGTCCTGGTCTCCCTCAATAAACACATTACACTGAATGACATTTGACGACCTTTATTGAACTTCCATAAACATAACTTTGACCAATATTATTTATTAATCACAGCATAGACATCCATGTAGCTGTCAACGTGGCCTCGCACACCCTGACCAAATAAGCAGCATCCTTACCTCCACTTGCTTATTTTACTTATCAAGCAGCATCTCATTGCTCACTTTCATTTCCCACTTATTGAATTAAACATCCAATCAAATAAGAAGAGTCCTTACCTCCACTCACTTATTTTAGTCATTAAGCAGTGTCCAACTGCTCACTGTCCTTTCACAACTCATTGAAATGAACATCCAACACCAGAGGGAGAACAGAAGAGGGACAGGCCTGCCCATCTTCTCCGCCCACCAGCCTGACCAGACTGTTCCACTCCTTCCTACCAAAGCTTCGATCAAAACCTTCCAAACAAACCTAACTGTACATTAAGAATAAGTGAAGCCAAACATCATTCATGTATACCCAATTATCTAAGTAGCTGAAATTAAACCAATGATCCATCTCTCATGCCAACCTCTCCTCTAGTTGATAAAAATATGCCTAACCTGTATATAAAATTAAAAGACAAACATTTTCACTGCTTGTATCTTACTATCCATATCCATAAACAAGAGCTTGTAGTTTCTAAGTTTTTGTATTATTTTTTCTTTAGTCTCTTCCCACATATCTGTAGCAGAAATAACATAATAACATTATAACAGAATCCTTTTTAATCCATGCAGCTAACTACTTCATTTTATCACACACCCATACATATGGGCACAGCTGAACCAGTTCATGTATGGGTACATAGTTTACAGCTATAGCCTTTGTTTATATTTATACATTTTATAGTCCAAAAATACCTGAAACTGTCAAAATGTTCCATGACTGAAATGTCCTTTTCTGGCTTTATCAGGCACAAAATAATATCATCTGCAAATAAAGCCGAACTTTCTTGATTAACGTACCAATTATATCCTTGAATGTCTGAGTCCCTTATTGTACTACATTCCACCTCCTCCACACCATTTCTAAAAATGTCCCATATCCTGTTGAATGCATCCATATTGTCTCCACCAACCATTCTGGTAATCCATCTGATGGGCCTACATATAATTTTCTGTTCATGTCTTGCAGCATGGTACCAAAGTCATGTCTGTTGACTAATCCATTTACCCAATTATCAAACTGAAAAAAAAAAATAAATACAATAAATAAATAAATAAATAATATGACAATGAGTATCAGACCTTCAGACAGATCTACATGCATCTGTTGAGTATGCACACTATAGAAGTCCATGTCCACCTAGTGTCCTTACCCTACTCAAAGCACAGAAAGGACTGTCAGATTGAGTAGATATGATATCACTGGCAATCCTGTGCAAGGTGGTACTCACTGAGGTGGGAGTTTTACAACAGACCTCAGTAGTTCAGAATCGAGTATTCATAAAGTCTATGCTCCAGCTCCACATGGCGCTCACAGTGCTGCTGGGTAGTAGCTTTACAAATACCACGCAGCATACCTGCCAGATCCATTGCAGATAGTGCAGCCAACGACTGCATCTGGATGGTACTACTGCACATCTGCTGATTTCTCTCTGGTGCTGCATGCTTTCAGGGAGCATTTATGAGTTGCAGTGTTGCTCTATACCTTTGTGTTTCTAGCCTGTAATGGGTATGCCCACAGAAAAAGCATTGTAAATTTCTAAAGATGTTGCTTCAAACACAGGACTAGCACTTGCAAGGCTTTCAGCCATAGGAGACCAGTACCCTAGAGGCAGTGGTGTGCTCAAATCATGTTCAGCCATAGGAAGTCCCTCCCCAACTGGAATGGTATGCTTTCTGTCTGTGGAGGGTAGATCCCCACCTAGCAATGTGACAGACTTGCGTATCTCTGTGACCTCTGACCTCTGAGCATGATACATATCTGTGTATATCAGTATTATTGCTAGACTCTTCAGATGGGTTGAAATGAATCCCTTTTCCTGTTTTAGCCATTCTGTCTGTTGTCCATCAGCACTTCTAACAGCGAATTCCCAATGTACAGAACACCACAGTGAAATAGTGAACACCTTAATGCATGCTGTAAAGATGCCCATGTCATGTGCAGTGCAAGGGCATATGTTCATGAAATTTCTTGGTAATCATCCTTACCTTTATGGTAGCAGCACCTTGTTACACTACTCATGTGTCTATGAAAGCACTGTGTATTGTGCCTCCTTTTTGCTAGGATATACCCAATATGTATAATAACTGTAAATTCAAATATCTATTACATACTATTAACCTACTCTACTACCCACTTAAGACAGGGTGGGACGGGTTGGCCAGACATCAACATCCACACCACTACTGGGTATAACTGCTGTTACATCTCCTCCTCAAAGTGATACAAAACCCTCCTCCATTTATCTCAGACATGTAGATGCATGATGACATACATACATATGCACATACAAATATTTCAAGAATGGATATTAATGCCCTTTTAGCTTGCCAATATACCAAAACACTTGTTCCCATAATAAGTGTCCAGGCTGTTCTTAAAAATATCTTAACTAGTACTTGCTTTAATGTAATTTGGTAGTCTGCTCCATGTATCAGATACTCTATCAGAGAAGCAGTTAGTACACTTTTCATTCCTATAGAATCTTCTGTGTAGGTTATCTGATAATTTTCTAGTACTTTTTGATAACACCAAACATTCCCAGAGGTAGTTATCTCTAAATGCCCTATACACTTGAATAAGATCTCCTCTTATATATTTGTAAGAAACACTGTACAAGTTCAGATATTTTAGTCTTTTATACTAACTTAAATTTTCATGTGACTAACAAACAATGACTTCATCATTGTTTGATTTCTTAGACTTTATAAATCTTTTTATACAACCTATAGTTCTATAAATATCATTAACCAATTGGTTGATATGATTAGAAAAACCCATAGCTAAATTTACCCATATACGCAGGTCCTTAAATATTTGAGTCCACAGTTTAATCACTGTGTGCTGTATTAAATATTCACCTTTCAATTTATGTCTCCCAGATCTCATATACTTAGTTTTTGATGTATTTATATTTAACAGCATATTATTCTCCTGTGCCCAAATGGTCAATTTAGTCAAGTTATTTTGCAGACATGCCTTATCTGTAACACATGTAATCAGTTTACCAAATTTCAGGTCATCTGCATATAGACTGTAGAACACCTCAGATGAAAAAGGTCTGAAAGATACAATTTAAACAAGTAAGGGCCCAGGACAGAGCCCTGTGGGACACCCTGACTATAACCAAGGATTTCACCTGTCCATTGGCTGTATGATATTTGCCATGTTCTATTTGTAAGCCATGCAGCTATCCATCTTATCAAGAGTACATCAATACCTAGTTGTACTAATTTATTGATTAGTGTTTTGTGCATGAACTTGTCAAATGCTGAAGTTAAATCTATATACATTACATCACAGTACAACTGTTCATTCATACCTGTTATTAGATTGTTATAGAACATCATGTTACAGGTGGTAATAGATCTGTTTTCAACATATGCATGCTGGTATATGGTTTCAAGTCCCAACCTGTCCAGTTCTGACAATAACTCATCCAATATTACCTTCTTCACTATTTTTCTACAACATGAAAGTAGAGTTAAGAGTCTATATGTCTCTGGGTTGGTCCTACTCCACTTTCACTTGAAGACAGATTTAATAAGGGTGTGACGACCATGCCCTGGCCCAGCAATCAAGGAGCCTCAATCCTCACCACTAACATCAGGGAGGCCATCTCCTAGAAGAGGAAAGGATAACTAATACACACAGTAAAGTACAATTTCCCTTAAGTGCACACAGAGATCACAGTCAGTCTGGGGCTGGTTGCTCCCTTGCTCACCAGGTCCTCAATAAGACTCCCCACTGGCACAACTATAGGGTCCAGGTCTCAGCCTAACTGGGCAAGCTAAAACCTCTAATACCCTCTCTGTCCAATCAGTGCTTCATGTCCCTGCCAAGTAGCTGACACAACACACATACACTTTGAGATAAGTATTTATACAACTTCACAGACACTCCTGGGAAAGGCTGACACAGATTCTCCAACTGTGCCCCTTTGCCCAGACTATACGGTAGTAATTACTGCCACCATCCAGTTAATAATATCAGCTACTAAAAGGCCCTTAAAAGGGTGTCCAATTATTACTGTGCAATATTAATATCCGATGGTAGTATGACTAACAGTCAAGGCTTACTTTAGAGTGGCCTATTACAATAACCTTTGTAAATATGCAATATACTCTAGAGCTTATCTCTAAATAAATCAGCCACAGGTAGAAGTTTTTAAAAATATTTAATAATAAATAATTAAAACACAAGACAAAACTACTACACCACAGATATATCTAAGAGTTCAGAGATCACACAGAAACTTAAAATAGTACAGTAGGACAGGTATGATTTCAAAGAAAAATACCTAGTTAATCTTTACTATCTTTAACTATTCCTACATGAAATACTAGTACTAGAAACTTACATGTGAGCATGAGGCAGAGTGCTGATAAGTTAGATGTCCAAAGTCAAAATTCTATCAGTCTCTTGTGAGAAATAGTATTTTAAACATTACTAACAAACATGTCTCTAAGGCCGTTCCCAAATTACATAATTTTTGACACTTAGGTTTTCCCAGTATTCATATTGCATCATCTTAACACCTGGTCTGAGTTCTCAGGCCACAAACTGCATTATTTAGAAATCTAATACCTCCTCAGAAACTTACAACAATACAAGACATTTCACATGTATATGCTAGCAGAAACCAGAGCAATAACGCACCTTCCACATCTAAATTCTAGTCATAAACTTTAGCCTTAAAACAATGGGCATGAAATCTTCATCCAGCCGCCCTGGAGCCGAATTCTAACAAGAAAGGATACGACATGCTTCACTGGGCCAGTAGAGTGCAATGTTGTCACATATTTTGCAGTTCCACATTTCACACTATTTTTTACACTCAAGAAACATGCCTGTATTTTACATTTATTATCAAGAAAACATGCCTGTATTTTACATTTATTTACAAATGCCAGAATTATATATCAAATTCTATTTGACTAGGCTGGCAGCTTTTGCCCATCTCTCCCCAATCGTCACAAAGGGCATGTCTCCAATCTTGAGGAATCTCACCATATTTATATGACCTCCTGAATAACAGATATAATGGTACCATAAGTTCTTGGTGAAGTGTTTTCAGGTCATTGTTACTAATTCTGTCTCTTCCCTGTGCTTTGTTTGGATCCAGTTTGCGCAGTTCTTTTTCAATATAATCTAGTTTGATTCCCGTATTTGGGGTTGCTGAGCTAAACTGTTTTGCATAAGATTTTGTAAATATATCTATAATCTGTTGTGTCTGAGAATAAATTTTAGTATCTGCACACAGTTTATCAATTTGTGTGTCTTTACTCCTTCCACATCTTATGTATCTATAAAAAGGTTTCCTATTAATCTCAATATCTTTATGTACATTTTCTCCAAACATTTCTTGATCTTGTCTCACACTATGGTTAATCCGTTTGTCCAGTTTGTTTATTTCAGTTTTCAAAGTTGTAGTTCGACCTCTCTTCCATTTGTTATATTTTTGTCTCTCATCTTAATCAGATGTCTTGTTCTTATGGAAATATACCCCCCTGATGTTGTATGCCTAGATTCTCATGTTAAACATTTTTTTTTTAATTTTTTGCACTCAAACAATTTCTCTTTTAAAACTTTTCACATTCTATCAGCAGTTTTTCCACTGAACACCTCACTCCAGTTAGTTTTACATAATGACTGTTTTGCTTCCATATAATCTGTAATGACCCCTCTGTGCATTGGTTTAGATTTCAGTTTGGCAGAATTATCTAGCAACAAATTAACCTTTATAACCCCATGATCACTTCACATCAATGGTGGTAAAACTTGACTTGAAGTAACAGTAATTTCTTTAGGAACACAAACAATGTCTTGCATGTTCCGTCCCCTAGTATTTTTTTTTACAATCTGAAGAAATTGTTGTTCCTGAATATACATTGTGAATAATTTCCTTACTAACGTTGTTGAATCAATATTATTCCAGTCTGTTTCTGCTAAATTTAAGTCCCCGGAAAATATTATTCTTCCCTCCTGTGTTTCATGCAAGAAATGTATGATTTCCTCTAGGTCATTTGCACTTGACTTTTGTTGTCTATATACTCTAACAATTGTTCCAGGGTTGTCTTTATTGTCACAGTTACACAGTCTATAGTATTGGTGTTATCACTGAACATGTAATAATGACAGGTCTCATAATATAGCAGTAACCCATGCCTGGGGGTGGGTAATGCTGGATTTACCCACGGTTGGTGTGGTTTGGTCATGAGGGTGAAGCCCGAGTGGCCAAACAAAGCCAACCGTGGGTAAATCCAGCATTACCTACACCCAGAAGTGGGTTATTGCTATTATACAATGACATTATTTAAGAAAAAAAAATTACTTTTCTTAAATAATGGCATTGTATAATGCCTCCTTGCTGCCCTTCCGCAGCAGACTGTCTGGTATTCTGCGGCAGTTCTGATGTACTGCACATGCGTATGCATACGCAGTACATCAGAGCTGTGGGCAAAAGCAATGTAGAAAGCAAGATCTCCGTTGCTTTTTTACTGTTTCTCTATGTTAATTGGGTTTAACATAGCGAGACAGCTTTAAAATAAGCAACGGAGACTCCGTTGCTAATTGTAAAGCTGTCTCGCTATGTTAAACCCATTTAACACAGCGAGACAGGTTTAAAAAACAAAGCAACAGAGAAAGCAAGATCTCCGTTGCTTTTTTTAAACCTGTCTCGCTATGTTAAACTCCTTTAACATAGCGAGACAGTGTTTTAAAAAAGACTTATACTAATGGAAAGAGTCCGGGCGACCAGACCTTTTTCCATTAGTATAAGTCGATTTACAATGTGCACGCTGACCAATCAGCGTGCACATTTTGGAATATTAATGGGGGGTCATGGTATAATTCTCTTTAATCCCTATCATAACACCTCTACCTGATTTTTGTTAGAATGTCTGTTACAGTAAAAACATTTATACCCTGACAGAACTGGTTTCCAGTCATTGTTTTTTAACCATGTTTCACAAGTAATAACATCAACGTTGTGGGAACATAGCAAATTTTCCAATAAAAAACATTATTATTAATGCCATCAGAGATGCGTCAAATGTTGCTTTCTGTGAACTGTCTTATTCTGTGAACTGTTAGATTTTTGACCTGGCAAAAATCCTGCCTAGTGTTTGTCAAATATTGCAAAATATCTGCTGCAAAAAATCTCTTCCTTGATCTTGACAAATGCACGCCATCCTGCCTGAATACGTGTGCCCAAAACTAGGCTTGGATGCTCTACCCATTTCTATTTTTTAAACCAGGACGTTTTTTCCATGTAGGTATTTACCCAAAAAATCTTTTCATTCATAGTGACCTGACTATCTTTTCTATGGGTGATTTGTGAAAAATACATCCTAACACCAGTACAAGCTATACTATCTAAGAGGGCTGTCAGTTCCCTACTAACAGTCAGAGAATACTTGTGGATGAAGTAATTTCTACCAACACGAATAAAAACAGATCCGTACTTCCTTACATTAAGGCATTCCAAGGCTTGTCTCATATCTTTTATTTTTGCTCCTGGCAAGCATAACACTATTCAATGTTCATAATCTTCTCTACAAATATAAGTATCTGTTCCTCTAATAATTCAATCTCCAATTGCAAGAATATCTTTGCTGGCCAGCTCTGAAGAATCGTCAGCTTCTCATACAGTAATATATGCTCTATCAATTGTTATGAAGGATAAATCTTCATCACCATTAGTCTTATTAATCCCACTGTTTTCATTGTGTATTAGATTTTCATCCAGCTGGTATTGTAAATCCACAACTTGACCATGCAGTTAACATTTGTCTTTCTCTTCTTTTTTCTTACAGTAATGTTCTTCAATCCTTCCATGTTCAGTTTTGATTTCTTCCTTTTCACCTGCCCCTTGCCTCTTTTTTCCTACTTTCTCTGTTTGCAAAATTATGCCTTTTTTAAGAGACTGAAGGTTTTCTGATAGAAAAATATAATTATTCTCTGTAACCTGTGTGTTACATAACAAATCAGTGTCCTTTTTATTACGTATTTGCTTTATTTACAGTCATTAATCAGTTTATTTTTCTTCCTTGTTATTTGTTGTGAACTTCTGGCTTTCATTTTCTTTCCTTCTAAACAAGCTGGATCCTCAAATTGCTGAATACTTGATGATCTTTGCAGACAATAGACACATCATTTCCTAAATATGTTCTATGTGTTTTATGCCTAACGTTATTTAGTTCATCAGTCCAGTCATTAATATATGAAACAACAGTTCTCCAAGCCATGCAAATTGCACAAGTGCAATCATCACAATATTGTAAAAGAAAAGAATAATCAAAAACAGTAACCACAGAATTCAAAGAGAACTTAAATCAACTTCTATGACAAAAAATCACACCAGCAATATACAATTACATAATAAATTAAGTGCAGTAAAGTTGTTCTGACCATAAAAGTTCTGCCAGACAGACAAAAGTTCATTCTCAGTCTCAAGAAGAGACAGACAAAAGTTGACTGCATGGCTCAAGTTGTGGATTTACAATACCAGCTGGATGAAAATCTAATATACAATGAAAACAGTGGGATTAATAAGACTAATGGTGATGAAGATTTATCCTTCATAACAATTGATAGAGCATTCATTTACATCACATGCAGTAGCTTCTGCTAACAATCGCAGTCACACTTCTTTTTACAGTAAAGATCAATAAATCAAAAAGTAAGGTAGGAATCTAAATATGCTCAGGATTTTCCTCTCTGTAGTCTGTGTGAATTTATAGCAGTCTAAGGCCCTTGGGGTAGATAGAGCTTGCCTGTCAAAAATCTATCCCTTTCTAACAACCAACAGTGAAATTAAAGATAAAACAACAAAATAGGAATCAAAGTAAATCTTAACAAGCTATCCCTTCATCCCTACAAACAGTTAAAAACAGTGATAAATACAATATAAATTCAAATAAAACTTCTCTTACCACAATAAATCATAAAGCAAGGTAGGATTGTTTAGATATGCTCAGGACCACCTCCTGAAGTGGATCTGTCAGCCACAATCTTCCATTCCTTCTACCTGGAATGGCTGATCATATCAGTTACACAGTGTTAGCGCCACATCAATATCTAGCTGTTACCATCCATTATATTGATGTCTCACAGCATGGACTGCCACAACTGATTTATAAGTGGCTCATCTGCACCCCCACTAATCATCTACCAAAAGCCATGCTGCCTGAGTATCTGCAGGAGAGCATCATTTTCTACTGCTGAGGTTCTCCAGCCTCTATCCACCTCACCTTGTTGACATGCTGACTCCTACTTAAATATAGGTAATATAAGAATATATATTATTTTTTAACACCTTTATTGGATTATCACTCACGGCATAAGCAAGCATACATCCACGTAAAAGAAAACAAACCATACTAATATGTTCCCAGTTACAAACATTACACATCACATATATTCTTTTGTATAATTATCTTCAATCCAACATTACATAAATTGCTCAATTCCTGCCTTTCCTTATACCTCACTCCCCCCTCCAAAACATTGTTTTGCATGTATTGTTCTCACAATTTCCATTATTTTCTATGTAATTTGCTCCTACCCTTTTCTAAAGATCCCACTTCCAGTTTTATCCTTGTTATAATATTCAATACTTCAAATACAGTTGGTTTAGACTTTAATTTCCATTTTCTAGTAATTGTTTTTGGCAGCCACCAGAATTAAGCTAAATAAGGCCTTACTATGTCCAGGCAATTCAGATCCTGTACCCTAAAAAATCATTTGTTTAGTTATACCCATTTATTCATGCAATATTTCTGACAGAGTACTCTCTAGGGAATTTTTAAAGCCTGACAACTCATTACACTCTTAAAGCATATGCTCCCATTTCATCCCCATCACACCTCCAACATTTGCCATCTACTTAAGGGAACATTTCTTTGGAGTCTGCTTAGGGTATAAAAATACTTATGCAAACACTTCCAAGCAAAGATCTCTTCTAGACATTGTTAAATATATGAGAGCCATACATATGCCCTCCCATTGTTTCCTTGTGAACTGCTTATCCAGTCTCTCTTCCTAATCTTTTCTAAACTCCTCTGATTAATTCCTATAGTTATTATGCAATATTTTATATGTCCTACTAATTATCCCTTTTTAACAACAGCTTCTGTTCTAGATTCAACTAAAAACTCTATCAAAGCCGGTCTTGCAGTTAGGATTCCTGTATCACTTTACTTTGTCTATACTCTGATATCAGTCCTAATATGGAGTCTCTAGCCTGCAATTCAAAATGTATTCTTGGCCTTTTACCACTCTGTTACCTTTCCCTCTCTAATTATTTGCTTCCAATGCCTTGGTTACTCTGGCGGCTTTCTTTAGTAACTTCCAACCCCCTCTCGCCTATTCCCTCTTCCCAATTTGCAGTTATCCCTATCCCTATTGGCTTAATTCTTAGACTACTTTCTGCTAGTTTATGAAACTTTCTGATTGTGTTATGTATATATGCCTTAACAGTATAACTCTAAAAAATCCCTTCAAATTAGGTAATCCTAAACTATCTTGTTCCATTGGAAGGATCAACTAATCCAATTTGACCCTTGCCCTCTTCCTCTCCCAGATAAAATCCTCAAACTCTTTATTAATTACTGCCCACAACATCTCCTCTAGTTGATAAAAATATGCCTGACCTGTATATAAAATTAAAATTTAAAAGACTAAAAACATTTTCACTACTTGTATCTTACTATACATATCCAAAATAAGGGCTTCCAGTCTCAAAGTTTTTGAATACTTTTTAATCCATACACCTAAATACTTCATTTTATCAGACCCCCATAAATATGGGCACTGCTGAATTAATTAATGTGTAGATACATAATTTACAGCTGTAACATTTGTTTTATTTTCATACATTTTATATTGCAAAAATACTTGAAACTGTCAAAATATTAATATCATCTTCAAATGAAGCCAAATGTTCTTGATTAGCATACCAGTTATATCCTTGAATTTCTGAGTCTCTTATTTTCTTTGCTGTAAATATTATGCAAATAGCAACGGGGAAAGAGATCACCCCTGCCTGGTTCCTTTGGTCATACACAACATATCAGAGAGGAACCCTCTCACTCTAATTTTTGCCACTGATCCCTTATATATCCTCACAATTAACCTTATTATTGTATCAGGGAATGCAAATGCTTCCATTGCCCTATTCCTAAAATCCCAGATTACTATGTCAAATGCCTTTTCACCAATAAGACCCTCCACCAACCACAATATTTCCCTACATTCTGCTTCCTTCTGGATTATTCATTGTTCTATTAATGTTGTTAAATTTTTGTCTCCCCTAAACTGTTAAAGTGCAGTTTAAAATACACATAAATAACATTAATTACGTTCAGTCTTGAGTCAAGAATAACTCTTCAGGATGTGCAAAACATTTTCTCTTTATTTAAATCCACATATGTCAGTGCTGGAAGACTATCTACACAATTTAAAATCAGTCTCACCAAGCAGCAAAAATACACTCTTTATTTAATTTCCAATCAGTAACATGCATGCAGAATACTGATATGGTCAAATAGGATTTCTGCAGACCCTCATGCTTCTCGCTTAATGCTGCATGTGAACAATCATGTTTTTTAGTGCCAATAATGTTTTTGAAAGGTACAGGCCACCTGGCTTGTTAAGTAGTCTTGTTTCCTGACTGTGTACATTTTAGTACCAGTACATTCTAACTCCCTCAACATTCCTTGTAACTATCCATCTCAGCCTGGGAAGGTCAGAGCGTACATACAGTGAGTTCTTTCTTGCTTTCAAAAACCAGTCTATGTAACATCCCTTAACTCCTTCGGCACTTTTTTTCACATTCAGTCATCTGTTAATACACTTGCAGCTTGATATTAGAATGCAGTTGTGAAACACTCCAAACTACAATAATTAATTGTGATTTGCATAACTATGCATCTATACTACATATCATTATTAACATGAACAAATATTAAATAATTCATCAAACATGTTTGCGAAGAAATTGTAAGTTAATATGCATTTTGTATAGAAATATCATGAGAGATACATCTTTCTCTAACAAAACAAAACCACATTGATCTGCATCTATCAGTTTTGGAAACACTTTTGCCATTCTTTTAGCTATCATAGACATAGATACTTTATAATAATAGTTTAAAATTGAAATGGGCCTGTAGGAAGTTTTCTTCCAGGATGTTGTTGCTTCACCTCCTTTTAAAACACTGTTAAACAAAACCTTCCAGATCTTTATAACTTTCTTCCCTCATAGCTACCAAACTTCCACAGGAATACCATCTATTCCTAGAGACCTTTCTGCAGATTGATTGTATGTCACCATTTTTATTCCATCTCCTATCTTAGCTGTTAATTGTTGAGCCTCATCTACCTTTAACCTTGACATACTTAAGTCTTCCATGAATATTTCCATTTGTGCTCTTTCTTGATTTCAGCATTTATTGGCTTTATGTACATTTTCACAAAATTTCCAAAATATCTCTAATACCTCTACATGATCTCTTTGGTTATTTTTCTTGTTATATGCTCCCTAAGCTTGCCAACAACCCTTTCTACTTTCTGTTGCCATAAGTCATTATGCTAAAAGTTTTTTATGCTCTAGAGTTTTTATCAAAAAACACTTGCTTAACAGCAATCTTTCTAGACTCATACATATTATCCAGATACTCCCTTATTTTTCTCTTTAGCACTCTGCAGTTGTGCCTCTTCTTGTTCTATGAGATTCCCCTTATTCTACAATACTTTAACCTTTGATAGCCCCTCTAAATAATTCTTGTTACTTCTTAACCATATGTTTTTTTTCTTTTATTTCTAGTCTATTTTAAACTCAACTTTCATTTTATTCTACTGTTTAGCTATAACTTCTGAAAAAAATGTATGCCTTCTCTAATAACTCTAGAATAATTTCCACTACCCCTTCCTTAACGTTTTCTCTTTTTAACAGGTAGGTGAGGAACAGACAGTGTCTTATCAGTACTTCATTACCCTGCATTTTTATCTTAGCTATTATGTGTGCATGATCTGAAATAGTTATCGGATGTACGTTGAAGGTTTCAATTAAATACACATGTTCCTGTGAAATATAATTTCTGTGTAGTTTAGCCCAGTTATTCTACCTTGAGGAATAATATGTAAATTCTTGCCAAGTTCTTACTACTGAATTAATGTCTTCCGTACCAAATATTTTCATAAATGCATTCAGTAATCTACCCTTTTCTTATTATATTTTCCCATCTATGTCCACTAGATTCATCCTCACCATTGCAAATCAAGTTCCAGTCCTCAACTATAAGTAATATTTTCTGCTGAAAGCTGATTATTTCACCCCAAAATTTCTTAAATTCCATAACAGCAGTTTTGGGTGAAATATAAATAAATGCCAGCATACTCCTCCTCACCAGTAGCTCCTTACTAACACGAATCTACCATTATTTTCATTTTTCTTCTTCTATCACTATTGAAGCTCCACTAGCAATTACTATAAGTACTCCTCTTTTCCTTTGTCCCTGATATTCTGCTGAATACCCATCCTGAAATCTTGTCTTTAACAAATTCACATGCTCACTTCTTAACTAATGTGTCTCTTGTAGCATTGTTATTTACACTCTGCATTTCTTAATATAATCCAGTACTGCTACCTTTTGTCTATAGCTATGAGTTCATTCACATTCTAAAATAATATATTTAGTGTGGCCATTATGATAAGAAGTTTTTATTCCTACCTATTACATTTGACAGGTTTTTAAATGTCTTATTGTACAAATGTCATATTTTACAAGACTTTTTTTAATGACAACCTTCAAAAAAAACAGGATACCCTCAGAACTTATTAATTTAAAACACATGCACAAAACTTTGTACATCTTCAGATAATGAAGTTTAACCCTCCTGATAGGAACAATTGTCCCAAATCAACAGCTACACCCACAGGCACTGGGTCTATATCAGCATTTCGAAAGATGAAAATGCTGAATACCAGTTGGCCGACATATAAATGTCGAACTACGACATTGCCGAACAGCCAAATCACTGATTTCTTCCTAACAGAAAGAAAGCAGTTGGCCATTTCCTTACACCTGCCCTTTCCCTGACTTTAGTGTGGTCTCAGAGTTAGAATAATTAGTTGGGGGGGCACAGCCCCCCACTTAAGAATGTTTGTTTGTGTCTAGCATTGGTGTTTGGCCAACCGATTTCTTTCCCTTGGAAAGAAATTGGTGATTTGGCCGTTTGACAATGTCATAGTTCGACATTTACGTGTCAGCCAACTGGTATTCAACATTTTCATCTTTCAAAATGCTGATATAGACCCACAGGCATTAATTAACCTAAAGTAATATTAAGGTTATCCATGCTAAGGTGCATAGTGCAGCCTGTGCTCCTACTTAGACTAATTGCTGTCTTTTCTTGTCTTATCTTTATTCCTCTCCCATATGTGAAAAACAGCTTGTATGCATTTAGAAAACATGAACTTTTAGCCTTAAGAGAAAGTACATTTGGCTATCTTTAAATAAAACTAAATTATAAGCTGTTCTGTAAATGCATTGAAATAGTTAAGTACCAGGAAAGTTGCTATCTCTTATTCACTGACAATAATTTTAAACTTTATTTTTTACTAAACTGCTTGCACTTGTATCGTTTATTTTATGTTTATTTTAGCAAACAATGTCCAGAACTCTCAAGATTTACACCTGTAGTCAGCTTGTCTCCATTAAAAATACACAATACTTGGCATTAGATTAATTCAAGGACATAAATATGAACATTAAACATCTCAACTCTACATATATTATAATTAATACACTTTTTCACACTGTCACAACAGTTCATTGTGAGACAGTTTCAAATTTTTAAGGGATACAAAATGAATAAAGCTTAAACAAAGGCAAAAGTGGTAAATTATGTACCTACACACAAATTGGTTCAGCAGTGGCCTTATTTATGGGGACATGATAAAATGAATTATTTAGGAGTGTGGATTAAAAATTATTCTGGTGTGTAAGCTAAGGATATGTGGGAAGAGACTAAAAAGGTAATACAAAAACTGTGAAAATGGAAGCTTTGTTATATGGTTATGGATAGTAAGATACAAGCAGCAATATTTTAGTCCCTTTAGTCTTATACACAGGTCAGGCATATTTTTATCAACCAGATGAGAAGTTGCAGACAGCAATTAATAAAGAGCTGAAGGTCTTTATCTGAGAGGGCAAGACAGCAGGAGTCAAGTGGAATAAGATGATTATTTCAGTAGAACAAGGTGGATTGGAATTACCAATTTAAAGGGATATTTCAGAGCTACACAGTTAAAGCTCCTATATATACCACAAGCAGAAAACTATATTTCAAAATGGAAAGGGATGATGATGAAACCAAGGGGAAGCTCAAGAAACAAGGAGAGACTGGGATTTTGGATGCAGGAATTTAAGGAGAATAACAATAATCATACAAAATATTATATCCATTAAGTAGCAGAAAGTATTCTAAGAAATAAGCCAATACAGGAATGGAGAAATGAGATTCTCCCAATAGGGATGATTACAATTAGGGATATAGACAATAGGCAAGAGTGGGATGGAATTTATTGGAGAAAACTGACAAAGGAACAAAGGTATTGTAAGCAAATAACTAGAGAGGGAGAGATGATAGAAGAAGAAAATGCCAAGAATTTATTTGGACTGTAAGTTAGAGATTGCCTTCCCTATCAAGGATTGGTATCAGAGTATAGGCAAAGAGAAAGAAATAGGCAGGTCCTAAATGAGAGACCAGCACTGGTACAGTTTTTATTTGACTCTAGAACAGAAGCTTCCATTAAAAAAATGAATAATTAGTAGAGCATATAAAATATTGCATGATAGTTATAAGAATCAATCAGAAGAGTAGTTATAAGAATCAATCAGAAGAGGTTAGAAAGGACTGGAACAGATATTAGATAAGCAATTCACAAAGAAACAATGGAATGATATATGTATGTTTCCAAATATGCAATAAAATCTAGAAGATTTAGGATTTTTGGTTGGAAAAGTTTACATAGATATTTTTATACCCCAAGTAGATTCCAGAGAATGTTTCCTCAGGTAAATAGCAAATGTTGGCGGTGTGACAGGGAAGAAAGAGGTAATTGGGAAAATATCTTCTGGGACTATGGTGAGTTGGTGGACTTTAAGGATTCCCTAAGGGATGCACTGTCAGCAATGCTGGGTGGGCAGATTGGTGTGATGAGGGAGATGATTTTTCTGAGCTATGAAACAGATTTGGAATTACCTAGACATGGTAGCTGCCAAAAAAGCAATTACTAGAAAATGGAAATCAAAATCTAAACTAACTATATTAGAAGTAGTGAATATAGTAACAGAGATAAAAAGAACTGAATTTGAGCTCTTTAGAAAAAAGGTATGAGTAAACTACATAGGAAAAATAGGAATTGTGTGAACAATACATACAGGGGATGAATGGGGTTTAAAAGAAGGCAGGACTTAAATGAGCTATGTAATGTTTGACTGAAAATGATTGGGTAGATTATAAGTGATGTATAATGTTTGCATCTGGGAGTGTGTCTGCATGGTTTGTGATGTAAAATGCTTGCACCTAGGATTGTGTCAGTGTGATTTGTTTTCATTTATGTAAATGTATGTTTGCTTTGCTTATGTCAGAAGTGATGGTTTAATAAAGATGTTTCTTGCTTAAAAAAAAGGGGGCAGGAATTAAATAATTCCTGTAATGTTGCTTAGGTTATATGATATATATCAATATATGTGAAGCATAATGTTTGTTAATTTTAACTTGGTAATACATTACGTGTTAATGGCATTTAATATTAAATACTGGAGAAATTGGTAACAGAAAAGAAGAGATTGGACTGACAGACACTGAATAAGTCAACATAAATAAAAGATGAAGAGCAGGAGGCCAGTGCTAGAAAGGAGACCAATGCTGGAGCTATCGACTGTAGTGCTGAAACTTGGTATAACTCTGGAAAAGAAAACTACACCAGTGTTTTAAGTAAAAGTACCAGAAGGCTCATTGTTGACACAGAGTAAGGTAATACCTGAAAAGTATCTGACACTTAAGAGATCTAAGAAAGTGGTAGTGGCTCCAAAAAATCTAGCGCATGGAGTTGGAGAGAATGCATCCCTGAAAGGAAAGCTTAAAGGTGGGGAAACAGCAGTGGAGCTTTCTGAGTTTCTGAAATCAGAACCCCTTGGGTTTCCTCCGGGTACTCCGGTTTCCTCCCACATTCTAAAGACATACTTCTGGAGCATTTCTCCCCGGGCCTCCGCTGAAAACAGGATCTGTGGAACCTAGTCGGACTTTCCCGGTCAACAAATGTTAAATAAATAAAAATAAATAAAAATAAATAAGATTAGAACCAGTAAATCCTAACTACAGAATGTGAAGCCTGGAAGATCCTGCACAAGAATAGGTGAGGCAGGATAAGAGTACAACTGAGCCTGGACTTGTTTTGGTGAATGAGTAGGCTGCTCTAACACCATGAAAGCTGGTAACTTGAAAGATTATTTCCAATCTCACTAGAGTCTTTCAGCAGAATTCTAGCCATATAGCAATGGCCTTCTGTTATTTTACACAATAGTCTTTAACAGAAGGAGCAACTTTTTAAAACTCTTCAAATTCTGAATGTTTAAATTTCTTTTTAGATTTGGAAACAAAACTAAAAGCAGTAAAGGGAGCTTGAGAAGGAGAAAACAGAAAGCCTTCAACAGCCTTGTTGTCATGGCATTTAGTCATGCAGCTGAAGCTGTTGCACACATAACACTTACAAGAGGATGTGGGAAGTGAAAAAAAATGCTAGTTCTGACACCTGGCTCTAAGGGGAGAAAAGAAAAAATATCCCCGCAAAAAGGGCAAATAAAGAGACAGAAAATAATGACAAGTAAGAAGCAAAACCTGTCCCGTTTGTTCTCATTTTCTTCATTGTCTATTCTAATACGCTGCATCCTGAGAAAGGGCCTTCCAAGTATTTGTCACTTCTGGCACTTTTCCCTAAAAGAAATTTTTGATGTATCTCTTTATCATATTGAACGTACAGTTATGTACGATCTTAACATAGACAGTATATGCAGCAGATGTCCTACTTCTTACTGTTGCAGTATTATTATGCTGCCTTTTCTACCTTATTTTGAGGTATATTTATCAGGTCCTTATCCAACCAGGGCAGATATAAATGTATTGAACTATTTTTTTTTATTTCTTAACTTAGCATGCACTGTTATAGGAATGACTTATTGATTCCCTTCCTTATCACTGCTGCAATATTCCTAACTCTTGATATATCCTGCCACAGATAGCCAAATATCTGAACAGCATACCAAAGCCTTTACACTTTCCAATCATCATACATCAGACATACGTCCTATGTGCAAGGTGTAAAGTACTTATGTGAAATACAAGCACCTAATCCTCACAACTGAAGTGCCCTACAAGAACTGCAACAACCCCAGAGGAAACAATACCATGTACATCCAGGAGGGGAAGAAGAAAAAGAGGGAAAGTTTATAAAAAGGGCAAAAGAATGTAACAGGGGTAGGAGGAGGAAGAGACCGAAAACTGCCACTGTGAGAAGTAGGTCATCTACTGTTATGGTAATACTTACATAACTGTACTATGTCCTTCCTTATCACTGCTGTGATAGTCTTCACTCTTGGGAGAGTACAAAAGCTCCTGGAAAGTATGGGAGGAGGAAGTCACAGAACAGCCCTCCAAAAAACATGAATGATTGCCCTGGAAAAACCCACCCTGGCCCTAGAAATAACATCCAACTTGCAATGTTTGTGAAAGTGTGAACAGAAGACCTAGCAGCAGCTTCCAAAATGAATCTAGTATCCAGTCCCTTAAAAAAAGCACCAGAAGAGGCCACTTTCCTGGTATAATAAGCACAAACAGAGGAGGAAAACTGTTTGCCATGAAGATAATAGCAAAAAGAAATAGTCTTATAAATCCAAGAGGAGATGGTTTGCTTAGACACCACCAAACCCAATTTCCTGGTATTAAAGGAAATAAAAAACTGCTCATATTGCCTGATAGGTTTTGTCTTGTCCTGTCTACCTAATATCTGAGCTGTCTTTGTAAATCCAAAGTGTGGAGGACCTTCTCACTAGGATTCTGTGGAGAAGGGAAAAAATAAGGAAGATGAATGGATTGATTTAAGGACAAATCATTAATCACCCTGGACATAAAAAGAAGGATTGGAATGGGGTCTATATTAGATAATCGAAACGGCAGATTTTTGAATGATCTAATATTGAACCCAATATCGCGAATGCTGAAAACAGCGAAGCTGCACAAAACTGAATTCTTTCCTAGGGAAAGAATTCAGTTGGCCGTTGTTGTGGCTTCGCTGTTTTCAGCGATGTGGTGGAAAGTTACGGGTTGGGTTAAGGTAAGTGTGTGATTGCGCGGACGTTCAGGTTAGGGCATGGTTTGTGTGAGTTAGGGTTAGGGAGCGGGTCAGGTAAGTGTGCGATTGTGACAGAATTTGTGGTTGGGGCAGGTTAAGTGAGTTAGGGTTTGGGCACGTGTGAGGTGGGTGTGCGATAGTGATAATTTGGGGTTGGGGGTTACGTGAGTTAGGGTTAGGGTTAGGGTGTGGGTGAGGTGAGTGTGCGATAGTGATGGACCTTAGGGTTAGGGCTTGGGTTAAGGTAAGTGGATAGTAGTGTATGTGTAGTGTACTGTAAGGTTAGATGTAACTTTTAAATGTATGTGTGTGGATTGCTGCTTTTTAGTGTGCTTGTGGTGTGTGTGTTTCTCGGAACAGCATTTTTTCCCCTGAGAAAAAATTTGCTGTTTTGAGGTTTTGATATTGTTAGGGTTCAGGTTTTGCAGTTTGACGTTACTGCATTCGATAATCAGCCATTTCAATGATCTGATATAGACCCTTGGAATGTAGGAATACCTTGTCCTTGTGAAAAACCAAACAAGGTTAAACTGCCATGAAGTCTTAAAGTTCAGAGACCCTCTTGGCAGAAGTAAGAACTATCAACAATACCAGTCTTCCAAGTATAATATTGTCAGGAAGAGGAAACTGTAGGTTCAAAAGGGGACTGAGTCAATTTCTCAAGAACAAAATTAAGGTCCCAAGAAGGAGGAATAGGCTTTTTTGGAGGTTAAATATGAGAAACAACATTCAGAAATTGTTTGACTTCAAAACTAGAAGCCAGTGGGAGATTCAGAGGTAGGCAAGCAGAAATGGCCAACAAAAGAGCTTTAACAGATGAATATGCCAAGCCAGAATTCAGTAACTCACACAAATATGAAATAAATGTCCACAGAGAAAGGGTCCAGGTTATCCTTGAGATATCAATTAGAAAATCTCTTCCATTTTTCTAGTAGATGGTTTTCTGGGCTCCTGTAAAGTCTAAAGCATGTCCTCAAAAAATTGGTGTCTAAAGCTAATCAAAACCCTATTACCCAAAGTGTCAAGTGAATGATGGGAAAGTGACAGTGAATACAACATCCCTTGTCTTGTGTGAGAAGATTCATCTGGTGAAGCAACTTGTGATTATTGCCCCTGAACAGAAGAAATAGAAGGGGAACCAGTGCTGTCTGGGCCAAAAGGGAGTCACCAACAAGATTTTTGGCCTGTCCCACATGATCTTGTGCAGGACCTTTGGTAGTAGAGGAGAAGGGGGATAGGCAAACAGAAACATCCCCTTCCTAGAAAAACACATGGTATCCACTTTCCAAGCCAGACGACTTGGCACTCTTGAGCAGAACTGGGGAACTTATTTGTTCAGTGGATAAGCAAAAAGAACTATTTGATGAGTACGCCACTGATGTACAATGTCCAGAAATACTTCCCTGTGAAGCATCTATTCATGAGGATTTGTTCTGGAACTGCTCAAAGCATCTGCCATAAGACTGTGCTCTGAAGGAATACAAACTGTCTAAAGAAACAAGTGAAGGTGGACTGCAAAGTCCCAACCCTGAAAAGCCAGCCTGAAAAGGAATTTACTGATGTAACACATGACTGTGGTATTGTCTGTAAAAGATTTTAGAGGACCCAGAACCCAAAAGGGAGTGAAAGGCCTGGAGAGCTAGAATTAGACCCTTCATCTCTTTGATGTTGATATAAGACACTGGACTTTGAGGGTGTTGTAGGAGGCTCCCCCGCCTTGATTGGAAGCATCTTTGTACACCTCCTGAGTAGGGAGATGATCCTGAAAAGGCAGATCTAGATTCAGGGAAATCTGCTGAATCCACCAGCAGAGCATGCACTTGAGACAATGCAAACAGTTTTGAGATACCACTGAAAGTTCCTCATGTGGAGTTTGGCAAAGACAACCATGGGAATGGTAAAAGCCATTTATCCCAGAGCTCTGTTCAGAATGACATGTAAATTAAAGTAAAAGGAAGGGAAAAAAAAGGAAGGAAGAGACCCCATGGGACACTTATCTTTAGAAGGCTTAGTAATGGAAGCAACTCAGTGAGTGGCTTGCAAACCAAATAAAAAGGTAGTGTTTGGCTGGTGGCAAAGAAGTTCTGAGGATTAGGTGCTCATACATCACATATGTACGTTATGCCTTGCACACTGAACATACATCTTACATATGGCAATTTTTATTTTATTTTTATTTATTCTTCACTGACTGGGTTACTTGCTCTAGGTAGCAGTCACTTTACAGAGGAACCTCAAGGTGGTATTTATACTACTAGGGGAAATTTGATCAGGGAAATTCACCTAATCTTTTTAATAGGTGCCACGGGAGCTTTTATGTCCACCTAAATTTTACCTACCAACAACTCAAGTAGCTGTGACCTTGGTTTAATGTCTCATCTGAAGTGTCAGCAAGCCAGCTACCTGGTGTAGGCATAAAACCCATGGCATTCTGCACCCAAAGCAGTTGTGCTACCTGTTGTGCCACTAACACTAATTGCTTCAACTAGAAACGGTAAGTAGGGGAACCACGGTCTTGTTTACTAATTTTGCTGGTTTGCCATGGTAGTGCTATCCACAGATGTAAGCTGTTTGCAATTTTTAAATCATTATTTTTCTCCCCATTTGAAAAGAACAAAATTGTTTCTAATTTCATTGATTGAGAAAGCACCGTAGTTCACATCTGACAGCATGCCCATACCTTTCAAATGTCCAGATTTTTGCAGAATGTCCCAATTTGTGCATCATGCTTTTGGCCTGTTCCAAATAAAATGTGTGTGATTTTATGGTAAATCCTCACTTTTGACCTGTTCTGAATAAAATGTGTGGTTTTCTGGCAAATCACTGTGAAATGACGTCACTAAATAAATACAAGCATTTGAGTTTCAGGCTTTATGTCCTTCAGAAAAAATACATGCTAATGCAAAACCTGTTTATCAGACCAATATTTAAAATATGTCCTGATTTTGAACCTTTGTTACCCCGCCACCCCCATTATTTTTTTGCTTTTTCCAAATTTCTTGTGCTAAGAGGTTGAGAATTATGTCTAGTACTCTGCATTCTGTGACAAATATAACAACCCCACTTTACGTAAACTGCATAATATAACTCTAGTTTTATATTCTGTGTAACATAATTTAAGAATTCCCTTTCTGTTCAATTCTTCATGATAGTATAAATGTCAGAAATTCTGTAGAAGTGTAGAAGAATTATAGTGGCACTAGAAATCAACCATTTTAAAAAGAAGTATATATATATGAGCTCAGAGATATTTTATAATGCATACATTTATATCACAAAACTGTAATCAGCCAGACAAACAAACAGCAATGCCCAGATAAACGTATATCTTTAGCAATCAATGGAAAATTATTTTAAAGTCTGGCAATAGCACAAAGGACTAAAGTTAAGAGCTATTAGCAATATACTTTCTTTGGTACAGGGTCTGACATCATCAGCCTTCACTTGCTACTGTATGAACTTTAGCAAGTTATTTAACCAGCCAGCTCTGAGGAGCAATTGGGAATTTGACTAGGCTCTTTATTGGTACCCTGGGCTGCATTCCAATATAGAACCTCTGGATGGGACATTTATGCTATTATAGTATTCCAAAAAAGAAAAAAAAAGAAATTGAAAATTGGTCTGCAGCAAAAATATATACACACACACACACACACACACACACACACACACACACACACACACACACACACACACACACACACACAGACACACACACACACACACACACACACACACACACACACACACACACACACACATACGCACATACACACACACACACACACACACACACACACACACACACACACACACACACACACACACACACACACACACACACTTAAATATGTGTTTATATAAACTAGGGGTCAGAGACAGTTCCCTACACTCAGGGGAACTGCTGAGGCCAAAAGTAGCAGTTTCTGTGTTCCTGGAAACATGGGAATGATATTCAGAGACATGATTAGCTGCGATGAGGAAGATCTAGTTTGCATGTCTTGGAATCACATGGTGTAATCACTAGTGCTAATCAGCACTTTTCTCTGGTAATAACCACTAGCAGCACATGCATCTTTTTGGCATAGATACCCTTTCATTCATGCTTCTACACACATTCACACATTCAAACAAACACAAACATACACACACACCCATATAACTCTCAAATGGCCGTCATTTTACAGAATGTCCTTGATTTTGCCTATTATAAATGCCCTGTCTTGTAAATCACTGGGAATTACAGTCAATTAATAATGACAAATCTTAGAGATTCAAATGTCTACTGTTCTGTTACTTGCAACCCAGTCACTGGGGATGAACAAGCTAGTGCATTTCTTTGTGCCGGTCCCAAGCCTGGATAAATGGGGAGGGTTGCATCAGAAAGGGCATCCAGCATAAAACTTCGCCAAATACTTCATGCGGACACCAATAAATATTTCCATACCAGATCGGTCGAGGCCCAGGTTAACAACGACCACCACCAGTACTGTTAGCCAACAGGATGCTGGCGGAAATTGGGCTACTGTTGGCCGAAGGAGAAAAAGAGGTGGAAGGCATGGCCAAAGGTAGGAAGAGAGGAGAAAGGCTAGGACTGTGGTAGTGAGGGTCAGAACTTTGAATGTTGGCAGTATAACTGGTATAGGGAAAGAGCTAGCCGATATGATGGACAGAAGGAAGGTTGGTATATTGTGTGTGCAAGAGACCAGATGGAAGGAGAGTAAGGCTAGGTGTATCGGAGGTGGGTTCAAATTGTTTTATCATGGTGTGGATGGGAGGAGAAATGGCGTAGGTATTATCCTGAAGGAACAGTATGCTAAGTACATTTTGGAGGTGAAAAGAGTGTCGGATAAAGTGATGTTTATGAAGCTGGAAATTGATGGTGTAATGATGAATGTTGTTAGTGCATATGCTCCACAAGTTGGGTGTGCAATGGATGAGAAAGAAAAATTTTGTAGAGAGTTGGATGAAGTGGAGATGACTGTACCCAAGGGTGAGAGAGTGGTGATTGGAGCAGATTTCAATGGGTATGTTGGTGAAGGGAACAGAGGGGATGAGGAAGTGAAGAGTTACCAAATAGCTGGGTAACTACAGCAGAGTTAGTAAGGGAGATGGCTAGAAAGGTGCTTGGCATGACATCTGGACAGAGGAAGGACGACAAGGAGACATGGTGGTGGAATGAGGAAGTACAGGAGAGTATACAGAGAAAGAAGTTGGAAAAGAAGAAGTGGGATTATCCGAGAGATGAAGAAAGTAAATAGGAGTATAAGGAGATGAGATGCATGGCAAAGAGAGAGGTGGCGAAGGCTAAGGGTAAGGCATATCAAGAGTTGTATGAAAGGTTGGACACTAAGGAGGGAGAAAAAGACCTTTACCGATTGGCTAGACAGAGGGACTGAGCTAGGAAAGATGTGCAGCAGGTAAAGGTGATAAAGGATAATGAGGGAAACATACTTCCAAGCAAGGAGAGTGTGTTGAGGAGATGGAAAGAGTACTTTGGGGGTTGATGAATGAAGAGAATGAGAGGGAGAGAAGGTTGGATGATGTGGGGATAGTGAATCATGAAGTACAATGGATTAGCAAGGAGGAAGTAAGGATAGCTATGAAGAGGATGAAGAATGGAAAAGTTGTTGGTCGAGATGACATACCTGTGGAAGCATGGAGGTGTTTAGGTGAAATGGCAGTGGAGTTTTTAACCAGATTGTTTAATGAAATCTTGGAAAGTGAGAGGATGCCTGAGGAATGGAGAAGTGTTTTGGCACCATTTTTTAAGAATAAGGGTGATGTGCAGAGCTGTAGTAACTACAGAGGGATTAAATTGATCAGTCACAGCATGAAGTTATGGGAAAGAGTAGAGGAAGCTAGGCTAAGAAGGGACGTGATGATTATTGATCAGCAGTATTGTTTCATGCCGGGAAAGAGCACTACAGATGCAATGTTTCCTCTGAGAGTGTTGATGGAGAAGTACAGAGAAGGTCAGAAGGAGTTGCATTGTGTTTTTGTTGACGTAGAGAAAGCATATGACAGGGTGCCTAGAGAGGAGTTGTGGTATTACATGAGGAAGTCGGGAGTGTCAGAGAAGTATGTAAGAGTGGTACAGGATATGTACGAGGGTAGTGTGACAGCGGTGAGGTCTGCAGTGCAAGTGATGGATGCATTTAAGGTGGAGGTGGGATTACATCAAGGATCAGCTCTGAGCCCTTTCTTATTTCCAATGGTGATGGACAGGTTGACAGAAGAGATCAGACAGGAGTCCCCGTGGACTATGATGTTTGCAGATGACATTGTGATCTGTAGTGAGAGTAGGGACCAGGTTGAGGAGACCCTGGAGAGGTGGAGATATGCTCTAGAGAGAAGAGGAATGAAGGTCAGCAGGACTAAGACAGAATACATGTGTGTGAATGAGATGGAGGATAGAGGAATGGTGAGGATGCAGGGAGTAGAGTTGGTGAAGGTGGACAAGTTTAAATACTTGGGATCAGTAGTTCAGAGTAATGGTGAGTGTGGAAGAGAGGTGTAGAAGAGAGTGCAGGCAGGATGGAGTGGATGGAGAAGAGTGTCAGGAGTGATTTGTGACAGACGAGTACCAGTAAGAGTGAAAGGGAAGGTCTACAAGAGGGCAGTGAGACCAGCTATGTTATATGGGTTGGAGACAGTGGCATTGACAAAAAGGCAGGAGTTTGAGCTTGATGTGTCAGAGTTAAATATATTACGATTTGCACTGGGTGTGATGAGGGTGGACAGGATTAGGAATAAGTATATTAGAGGGTCAGCCCAGGTTGGAAGGTTTGGAGACAAAGCCAGAAAGACAAGATTACGTTGGTTTGGACATGTGCTGAGGAGGGACGTTGACTATATTGGGAAAAAGGATGAAGCTACCAGGTAAAAGAGGAAGGCCTAAGATAAGGTTTATGGATGTGGTGAGGGAGGACATACAGGTGGTTGGTGTGACAGAGCAAGATGCAGAGGACAGGAAGAAATAGAAACAGATGATCTGCTGTGGCGACCCCTAACGGGAACAGCCGAAAGAAGATGATGATGACTGTTCTGTTACCTTTTTATATGAATTGAAATTATATTAAAAAGTGTCCCTGCTGCTTGGTGATGCTCTACCCACCCACACCCCCAGTATTACAGACTTTGCATGCTAGTCTAGGGGAGCTGAAAGGTATGGCAGCTACCCAACAACACACACACACACACACACACACACACACACACACACACACACACACACACACACACACACACACACATTCATGCACACACATACATACACATGCAAACACATGGAAACACACACACACACACACACACACACACACACACACACACACACACACACACACACACACACACACACACACACACACACACACACACCATCGCTATTGCTCTCTCTAGACTCTTACCTGATAGTACCTTTTACACAGTCTACCCCACTGATTATAATGGGAATATGAAGCAGTTTGTGTTCATTTATACAGGTGGCTTGCTAATTTATACAACTGAGTGATTCTCTAAATCATTCATCTGTATAACTTCCAGGGAAGAGCACATACCTAACTAGCAAAGATCACTCCCCTGTAATGCCTTATTAGCATTTAGCATGGCTGTGAAGAATACCTGCCACAGTGATTCTACAGACTGTTTGTGATTGGCCTGTCTATGAATTGAAAAGGACTACTACCAGGGAAAACTGAACATGTCATGGCATACCACTGGTGGTAGCCCTTTCTGAATCTGAGCCATATTATCTCTCCCTGCTGCAATCCAACCATCAATCCTAAAGTGACATGTTTTCAGTAGGGTAAAAGCGAATCATCAGAAGCCAGTATTCCAGCAGCCATTACAGTTTTCTGAGTCCTAACCTCCCCCATCTCTTATGGCTTCTGCCTTACTTTGGCTACAGCATGCATTGCTTCATTACACACACCCCCTTCAACACCCACTTGTTGCAGGTTTAAATACTGGATGTGAGTACAGCAGCTGGCCTAGCTGCTCACTTCTCCCAGATCTGGCAAGCCCACATCAGCTGCTCTCTCCCATCATCTTCATCAGCTGATCCAATGCTGGGGTTGCTAGATGATCTGTGTGGCCTGTGTCCTGGTTAGGACTTCTTTCATCTTTACCAGGGAGCTGAGAACAGAAAGTATATTTTATACAGGTACAGTCAAGAGACAATTTGATTTCCACATTTATTTGTATTTGTTCATCTAAAGAACCTTTCATATGCCTGAATATTGTAAGTTAAATTGCCAATTAAATTCATGGAACAAATTGTAGAACATAGATAATTTGGTAGATAAATTCTGAATTACATTTTTAATGTCTTATTTGGCAACAGTGCTATTTCTAGTCCAGATGCAGTGTTCAGTTCTTTCCTGGTGGGAATAACATGCACAGTTATAAAACACCCCAGATTAAGTACAATTAGGAAATACTTTGCATAAATCATACCAGAAGAAACCTGGTATCATTTTCATAGATCACTGTTGGATTTTTAATTACACTAGTCACTCATAATCTTTTTATGAAATAAATTTCATCTGGGACAGCACTGTCCCTCACTGTAAAACATATGGGTTTGTATAACAGCCAGCATTTAATCTGCTAGTTTACCAGACCCAAAAATGCTAAAATGCTAAAAAGTATTTGTAAATATATCCTGAATTCTCCCACTTCAGCCATTAAATCTAAATGGATATAAATAATGGCACATGGATTCTTCAGTTCCCCATTGAAAACCTTTCAAAAGAGGAATATGGCAACTGTATACTCTACATGATTTTTTTTTTACTTGAAATAAAACAATATTTGACTTTTATTCAGATGTAAATTAACCTATCACTATCATCTGCCTTACAATTCTCTAAGGTTCCCTTGGTCTCTCATGGACAACTTCACCTCTCACCTATACCAGTCATGTATGGTCCCCATGTTCTCTGTGTTAGAGATGCACTTCCCTGCCATGGACCTGACTAAGACATGTGCTGAATGCCCAGAACTGTACATTTTTCTGATCCAGATTTTTCATTCACCATGTTAATTATGTGGCAGTAGGTTAGCTGTTTCAAGCTCTCATGGGACTAGATTTCTAACACATCACGCATGGGAGCACGTTATGAGCTATGACAAAATCATTGAACAATTCTTTTTATAACATTGCTTTTATCATTATTATGTAATATCACCTTCCAGGCAGATCTAAAGATTTTGATTCCATCTGGTTCAAAGAATGGAACCATAAATCTACAGCAAATCTAGTGCAAAAATATTAAAATATGGCTGAATTAATGCTCCGTGCTTTATTTGGTGCAAATAGGGCAGCTTCGGTATTTTAATCCAAAATGTGCAGCTAATTATTCAGACCATACTAGAAATACATAAGCTATTGATTGTATGATGCTGACCATAGCCCACAAAGAAATGTGTTTGTTGTACAAAATCAACTTCCATGTGCTATATTCCTATACTACCTTTATAGACCTAGAAGTGAGAACTGTAAAAATAAGATAAAAGAGGGAAACCAACAGATTAATATAGATAGACAGATAGATAGATAGATAGATAGATAGATAGATAGATAGATAGATAGATAGATAGATAGATTGATTGATAGGGAGATAGGGAAATAGAGAGATCTAGATATGTATATGTAAGCTTGACATGTTTGTCCCAGGGGGGTGGGTGGTACCTAAAAAAGGGATTGCTTACTGATGGTGAATCAGTGAAGAGTGGGATATGCAGATAACAGGAATGAGTTTAGTGTCAATAGTATTTGGTACTCTACAATGGAAACTGGAAGGTAAAAATAGGCTTTACTGAGCATTTCAGCTGATATAGCAGAACTGTACTAGTTTATTGTAAGGTCAAAATATTCTACTACAGAAAAAGGAACAATGTTTTGCCAGTGGACTCATATCTTAAATAGGTATGCATCAGCATATTCCATGGAAAGCTCAAAAAATATGTGAAAATTATATCACATAGTTTTTTCCACTGCTAAAGTAAAGCTGAAAGAAAACAATGAATTTTAGTATTTATTTCCACATCATTTCCAGAGGAAATAATCAGCTATTTAGAACCAGGACATTTCAGTTTTTCAAATGAGATGTATATCATCCATAATATATTATTGTGGAATATATGAATTTTTGTATGTTGGGACTAAATAGCTAGTTTTGGATATTTTGAGTTTTTTATGTGATTTGGAGAACTCTACTATGTCAGTGTTTGAGAATCATTAAGGAAGACAACAAGATTCAGACTGTCTGATGATGGTAGAGAAGGAAGGACACAAAGGTGCAGTAATAGAGGGGATCAGCAGGGTAAAAACATGGTGGTACAATTAATTTTATATGTATAAGAGAAGGACAAAGTAAAGATGCCACAATGCGAAACAGCAAAGAGTGAAAAAGAAGGAACGTATGTTTAGCCAAACAATATGTATCTGGTTTTATACATAGCCTGAAACAAAGAAGGTAATGAAATTGTTATGTTTCCCTATGGGGAATGTCTAGAAAAACAAAGACTTATCAATATGTATAGACACAGTGTGGTGCAAAACTATCCGAGGCTGAAAATAAATTAAACTAGCAATTAAAATACGTCACCAACATTATGTAGTCTCCAAAAGAAGTTTGTAATGATGCAGAAGTCAAACAAAGAACCACCAAAGTATCATTTGCTGCTAATGATTTCAGTGGTTGAAAGTAACAACGTAAAATATCAATTTATTTTCAAGATTTGTAAAGAGGTAATTGATACAGAGAAGTATACATGCCAATGGGAGATAAGTCACAAAGAAAATAATTAGAAGTTCTAGAATGTATATGAGTCTTTTGTATTGCTTGTTTGATTATTTTTTGTGGAATTTGCTAGTTAATGAATCAAACATGGATTTTAAAGACCTGGAGTGGCTGAAATTGCTCATGCTAAACATAAACTCGGCCAGCTGCCCTTTGCAAAGCTTGATTCTGACTGTGCTGTCAGTTATATTTGTCTCTTTGGATCTTAGTCCTGTCATTCAAGGTGTGTTCAGCCTGACTGGTACTTCGCCAATTTTTTTCAACATTCAGTGATTATTACCCAATTAACTCTGTTCCATGTTCTGCATGAGCAATGGATTATTTTGATTCCATTTGCACTTTAAGATGTTACAGCATTTATTTTGTACTTTATGTTTGCTGTTTTCTGAGGGTAGCTTGCTTTCGGGTAATACAATATTTTTTAGTCTTTCTGTTGTGGAAAAACCTTACAGAAATCATAACAGTAGTTGAGATACAACATATATTCCACCTGTTATGATTAATATAATTCATTTTTAAATAATTGCATTTAATAATTATATAATAATAAATTGGTACACAGAAAGACCTTGAAAACAGCAGAAATGTATTAATTATTTGTTATAATAACATATTTAAGTCAGACATATGTGAAATGCGTGACCCCCATGTATTTAGAAAAGGAAGGCTCTTAATCTAAAGGGATCTGTTAAAAAGCATCTAGCCTGGCTCATGCAGACAAAATTTGCAAATTCTTGGTGTGTGTGTCCAGGAAGCATATAAGAGATTTCTGTTTGCTAAGTGTACCAGAAGTTTAGCCTCCCCTTGTTCCACCTTAAGAAAGATTGCCTTTGGTTGGTTTAAATTCAAAAGTAAAATAATGGGGGCATTTGATTTACATCTGACTTTGAATTAGTCAAAGACAACTCCCTACCTCATTGTACTTGGGCTATCAAAGAACTCTCCTTATCGCATGTACTGACCATAATTTTCTAACACATTTAACCAGTAACAAGTATTGTTTTCTAGCTGTTCATAAACTCCTGCCATCTCTTTCTGAGCTGAAACACATTTAAGTATCTGAGTTGTTCTTATTTCTTGCAGAGGATGACTATATCATTCCCAGACACTGAAACATACTCTAAAACAATTTTGTTTCTGTTAAATGGGCAGCTGATCTTATTACTAAGCAGGATGAGATATGAAGGCAACCTAGCATCTCTTCATGCTCTTTGCTTGCCTTTCTTTTTCTTGACTCATGATGGTAAAGTAAAAGTGTACAATATCTACTTCAATTTGCACATTCATTTTTTGTCATTTGCAGGCTTGTGAGGTGCAGTAACAACATACAAAGGTACGAAAAGTGGAGAAGACAATGCTATATATGTTTTCTAATATATGCACTTAACAAGACTTATATTTGTATCCTTAGTGTTTCAGCATACATTCCCCAGAAAATCATGCAAATTCCTATGGCACTTTCTTTATATATGATGATGACTTTCCCAACAAAGAATGCATTACTTGTAACAAGAAAGGGCTGCTGGTAATGTCATAAATGCATGTCCAACTACATTATGCTAGTACATTTTTTGTATATTCACCTACAATATATCTGCAACTGAACTATGACTTATGGGGTCTATATCATATATTCAAAATTCCAAAATATCGAACACCATAAGGTCGAACTTGGAATTTCGAAATATGATAACATCGAACACTCAGAATAGCAAACTTTTTCCCAGGGAAAAAATTTGCTGTCCCGAGAAACATACACACAACACAAGCACACCAAAATAAATAAACCACACTTAACAAAACCCTACTTCTAGCCCTACACTACACCATACATACATTCCTATTTATCCACTAATCTTAACCCACACCCTAACCCTAAGTTCTGTAACTATCGCACCACAGTGGAGGAAATAGGGAAGCCACATAATGGCCCACCGAAATCTTGCCCTAGGTAAGAATTCTATGTTCCGAGGCTTCGGTATTTTCATCCTTTGATGTAGTTAGTTTGATATTATAACATTTAAAGTATTACAACTTCGATGTTATGATATAGACCTGACTTATATGACCAGACACTTGACAGTGTCAGTTTGTATTTAGAAATATTGTTTTCTTATACATAGTGATCATCAGATCACCCCCATTATTATATTAACTTTCATATTTATGAATCTCATTTCACTGAAAGCTAACAATATAAAAGCAAAACCACCCAGATGGGGTAGGCTGTGCCCCCCCACCCCTCCTAACTATATAACCTAACTCCAGGATTGTACTACAGTGGGGAAAATGGCATATACATTTTATTTGCCCAATAGTACTTACATTCATTGAAATGTGATTCAGTGAAATGACTTTTAAGTGATTTGAGCTTTCAGAGATTTGGCATGATTGTTTTGAAATTCAGTGAAATTAGTTTTCAGTGAAAGTAGACCCATATATATATATATATATATATATATATATATATATATATATATATGTGTGTGTGTGTGTGTGTGTGTATATATACATATATCTATATATATATATGTATATATATATATATATATATATATATGTATATATATATATATATATATATATATATATATATATATATATATATATGTATATACATCTCTATGTATGTATATATATATATATATATATATATATATATATATATATATATATATATATGGATCTGGTTCATTTCGCCGAAAGCACATTTCACTGAATGTTATTTCAGCAAGACCAAATGGCTGAAAGCACATTTCGCCTAAAACTCAAATGAGAATATATAGTAGGGGGTGTGGGGAGCACAGCCCCCTCACATACTTTGTTTAAAAACTACTTACTTACCCGCAGAACATAAAAGTGCATAGTATAAAACAAGCTAGGTGGGGGGCTATGACCCCACACTCCCCTACTATATATTCTCACTCCAGAATTGCACTACAGTGGGGGAAAGGGGATATACACTGACACTACTATTTTCAGTGAAATGAGCTTTCGGCGAAATGAGTTTTCAGCGAAATGTGCTTTTGGTGATATGGTCTTGCTTACATGAAATTCGGCAAAATGTGCTTTTGGCGAAATGAACCAGACCCATATACATATATATATATATATATATATATATATATATATATATATATATATGGGATTCGTACTGTTCATCGAATGGCCATTTCCCTGAAAGGGAAACGGCCAAGCACAATTTCGCGAAAGTGCTTTGCACCAAAAAAGCACTTTTGTGAAAGTGTGCTAAAAAAAAAGAAAAATGTGGGGGAATGGCTGTTGCTGAGATCGTAGTACAGTGGGGATAAGGGAATATTCCCTTTCCCCCACTCTCATGCGATCTTGGAGTGAGAATATAAAAGTAGGGGGTGTGTGGGGGGTGCAGTAAACGTGAGTAATATGTTTTTTTTTTTTTTTTTATTTTATTTTATTTTTTTTTTGCACAGTTTAGCGAAAGTGCTTTTTCGGTGAAAAGCATTTTCGCTAAAGTGTGTTTGGCTGTTTTGGTTTCGGTTAAGTAGGATTTTGTGCAATAATACGAGATCCATATATATATATATATATATATATATATATATATATATATATATATATATATGTGTGTGTGTGTGTGTGTGTGTGTGTGTATAGATATAGATATTATGTATATATATATATATATATATATATATATATATATGTGTGTGTGTGTGTGTGTGTATGTATGCATATATATATATATATATATATATATATATATATATATATATATATATATATGTGTGTGTGTGTGTGTGTATAATACACACACATACTTTCCTAAATAACACTTACTAAGGTGTGGTGATCTGACCTGTCCAACTCAAATTCAACAAAAGGTTATTAAAATAAAAGATAACTTCTAAACACATTTAGAAGAATAACCGTCTGAAATGCTTGTATATGCATTTTAATCCTTCCTGTCATGATAGAGATCCCACCTTCTTAAGAAGACATTACCCCCTAGACAGGAAAGACAGAAAAAAAGTAATGGAAGCAAGAAAAAGGCTCGGGTTCAGTTATTGTAGTGTTTATTAAGAACTAAATTTACTGTGGCTAGCAGTGGTATAAGTGTTCGGTACTGCATTATGTCTGTAGATGTGTGCTTTCTTGTTATCAGAGTATACAAGAAGGAGTTACTGTGCAAGCATTCTCCTGTTCCTGCTGTCCATACAGCTCATTTCAAGGCCCATTAACTTGAAATGGAAGCTGCAGAATCAATAGGTCCCGGATGCTCTAGAGGCCTGTCAGATGTACTGTGGCACACACATATGTTAATACCCCTCTTGGATTAATAACCATTTAAAGGATTAAGAAGGCCCATTTTCACACTCTTGGTACGAATAACAAATAGAGCAAACTATCCCCATTCAGCTTCCCCTACCCCTTCAATTTAAATTAGTCTTTTAGGCAGAAATAAAAGTAAATTCAAAGCCTGGGGTCAGGAAAGGTGCACTGGGAAACGCAGGCAGATGCTCCAGACAATTTGCTTCATTGTGGTTTCATACTTGCTATGGTAATCATTTGATAGGTGATGAGAAATAGTATGTTTATTTCAAAGGGTCTCTTAAGAGTGCTTAATTTTCAACAATCTTAAATGGCCTACTTAATTTTGAAAGGCAGAATAAAGGCTTTTCCCCCAAGCAGATTTTAAACTGTCATTAATTATCTTGTCAATGTGCTAAGAACAACAAATATCAGATGTCAAAGATATGTGTTATGACTGTTGGGTCGTTAAACCTGCTCACACGGTACTCTTACTGTGTATAATAATCTGTTTATTTGTATTTTGACAATTAAGTGGTCCTGCTGGACACCAGGATGTCCCTTTTGCAGGGGAAAGTCCTCAGAAATGAGATGACCAATTTAAACACATGCTAAGCATAACACAGCAATAACAGAAGTGGAAATGCTACATTCATGGGACAAATCACATTAAATAACAGCTGAAAAAGAAATTGTGCAGAGTGTTTCAAAGGTATACATGGCAATTAAGATAAAACAAGCTAAATTTAATCAAACAATTGTACAAATTTTAGACTGAGTGAGAGACAATTGGTCAGATCAGATTTTTCTCAGCAATAATTAACAGAACTTTACAAATGCCTGAACAACTATATAAATAATGAAAATAGTGATGTATAAAAATGCTGAGGGCCTGGAAATGAAGTGCAAGAAAAAGAAAGAAAGAAAGAAAGAAAGAAAGAAAGAAAGAAAGAAAGAAAGAAAGAAAGAAAGAAAGAAAGAAAGAAAGAAGATCAGTTTTACTATTGGCAAGATCCTTTTATTGTATATCATGCAAGCCATTGTCAAAGTGAGCATACAGTAAGATGGATGTGAAGTGTTCCCCAAAATAAGACGTCAGTTACAAAATACGGAGTCCAGGAACAATCACAGTGATTATTACATAACAAGAAAGTGCCGCTGTAATATATCTCACTGCAAAATATCCTAAGTAGCTGAAAGGCATGATTACATGTTGAAAGGGAATGCCACAGTCATGCAGGCTTGGTAACACAGGGTTCAGGCTAACACAATCACATGAACAATATCCAGTGCAACATATTAAAAGCCCAATGCACAGAAGGCATCAAATGGGCAATTGTGTAATGATATGATATGAAATGAAGGAAACATGAATATGGATGCACAGTGAACTAAAATTATGCCCATGGTGCATCCAAGAAGAGTAATGTCATCAGACAGCAAACATGCAGGCACACATTAATTTATAAACACGTGCCTTCTGCGTGCACCTTTCTGTCCCACTAACTAATATACCACATATAACTAATGTTGTACTAACTAGTGTACCACATATAGTAACTGTTATACTAACTAGTATACAGCATATAATAACTGTTGTACTAACTAGTATACTGCATATAACTGTTGTCCAAACTAGTATACCACATATAATAACTGTTGTACTAACTAGTGCACCACATATAATTATTGTACTAACTAGTATACCACATATAATAACTGTTGCACTAACTAGTATACTTCATATAACTATTGTCCTAACTAATATACCACATATAACTAATGTTGTACTAACTAGTATATCACATATAACTGTTCTCCTAACTAGTATACCACATATAATAACTGTTGTCCTAACTAGTATACCACATATAACTATTGTACTAACTAGTATACCACATATAATAACTGTTGCACTAACTTGTATATTACATATAACTATTGTCCTAATATACCACATATAACTAATGTTGTACTAACTAGTGTATCACATCTAACTGTTGTACTAACTAGTATACCACATTTAATAACTGTTGTTCTAACTAGTATACCACATACAATAACTGTTGTACTAACTAGCGCACCACATATAACTGTTGTTCTAACTACTATACCACATATAATAACTGTTGTCCTAACTAGTATACCACATTTAATAACTGTTGTCCTAACTAGTATACCACAGATATAAAATCTGTTGTCATTATCTTTGTATACTGTCTTTCTTAATTATCCTGTTCAATTGCTTCCATTAATTACTGAAAGAAATAAGGTAGGTGTGTGTGTGTATGTGTGTGTGTGTGTGTGTGTGTGTGTGTGTGTGTGTGTGTGTGTGTGTGTGTTTGCACACACAGACAAGTTTGTGTACATATATATATATATATATATATATATATATATATATATATATATATATGTATGTGTGTGTGTGTGTGTGTGTGTGTGTGTAATATAGCTATAAAATATATAATACATAAAATTCTGTCATACATGCACACGCAAATATCTATATATCTACCTATAGCTATTTAACTATACAAATATGTATAAATATTTATAAATCACACACATGTGCACATATATAACCAAAAGAAGCTGGCACCCCCAAAAATTAAAGTCTTCTGATACAACAGTTTTTCAGCAAAAGCAGTAATTTATTGTGTCAATCAAAACTTTCAGCAACTGAAAACCATGGGTCTCAACACAAAGAATTTTTCAGTGCACTTAATATAAATTTTTGAATCCTGACTTTTTTTACTTGATTTGATAGGCATTCCATGCACCCAGACC